>NW_022689462.1:0-1154 GCF_011630105.1 Anneissia japonica | reverse complement strand
AATAATAACATATAAATACAATGTTATATTTTTTTTTCTGTGATGGTAATTTGTTGTGGTTAAGGATATAGTTAAGGAGAGGCATATACATTTATGGTACAAAATTTAAGAATTCCCAAATTACAGTAAAGAAAAATGACCTATTAATATCAATTTTGTTATAGGGGCTTCTTTAATAACATATTTTGCAAACAGATCATCTGTAAAATATTATTTTATTTTATTTTATATTCTTAAATGAAGTAAATGAAACTTTAAACTATAAAAATATATGATATTTATATTTGGCAATTACCAAACTAATATGATTACCGTATACAATATTTGTGACTTGGTAATTTGTAAAATTAAACCTCACTGTTTTGCTTTTTCAACAAATCAATTTATAAAATTAATAATTTTTTTTTTCTTTTCGTCAAGAGTCACTGCACTTCGGAAACGCATGCTAGATAGATGCCACATTATAAGTGCTGCTTTATTATTATTTTTTTTTTTTTTTTATTAAGAATGAGACATTTCTGTGTGTTATTGTAAAATGATAACCAATATTTCAATGGTGAGTCTTGTATGCTTGCACTAGAAATAGGTCCAGTGTAATTTAAAATAACTCTTTCCTTAACTGTGTTGTGATAAATACTGACAGATTTGTGCAATATTCATTGGTTGGAATTTTGTAGATACTAAATGAAAGTTAGGTCGATAAAGTGCCTGACATTGGTAAGCTAGGCCTACTGTATATTTCCTAAAGCCCAGGCAGTTTGTTTGTCTCATGCACTATATGTGTCTCATATACTGTATTTGTGTTTCATGCAACGTATTTGTGTCTTGTGTTTTATGCACTATTTGCATGTCATGCGCAGTATTTGTATTTCATTCACTGAATTTTTGTCATGCCATGTATTTGTGTGTTGTGCACCATATTTGTATTTTATGTGCTGTATTTTTGTATTTTGCACTATATTTTTGTCTCCCGCAACACATTATTAACATGCACTGTATTGTGTTTAATGCATTGTGTCTTGTGCACACATTTGTGTATTTATTTATTTATTTATTTATTTCTGTCTTTTGTGTGATAACACTTTCAGTGACGTAGCACTGGTATCACAAGTGGATCATAAGTAAAACAAATAAAAGAGATACCAAAATGAAAA
>NW_022689461.1:0-607 GCF_011630105.1 Anneissia japonica | reverse complement strand
TAGTTTAGACATAGGCAAACCTTGCAAAAAAGGTACATCAAAAGACTTTCTATGAATGGATCGAACCACAAACTCCTTTAGACCAAAACCAGTGCCGTTACGATTTTTCTTCGTTGTGGTCAGGTGTGACTGCAAAGGCAACGATATATCGTTATCGGTATCGTTATCAGTATCGTTATCGGTGTAGGTGTGACCTGGCCTTGAGGCTGCTGTCACTCTGCTACGTATACTACTACCGCATAACAAAGAAAGCGACCCACGCGGTGCATTCTTAAATTTTACACACATTATTAAAATGTATTAGACGATAACATGACATCACTGACTGAACAATCTACCACCCTCGCATCGCAGTAACTACTGTGCTGAACTAGGCCTAGCTTTTAGGCCTCATGTTTTTGTGGAAAGTTAGACAGTCGTTATGTACCCGACAGTCGGCCTTTATATCTTCACTTGTCTTCAATTTGCATTCAAAGGGTACATTGCTGCAAAGCCAACTGTCGGGGATATAGTACCTTTATATGACTTCTCATACAACAACCAAAAAAACGTTGCATGGAGTTAGTGAAAAATGGAGATCTAAATGAAAAAACGATGTATTTCAGCA
>NW_022689460.1:0-885 GCF_011630105.1 Anneissia japonica | reverse complement strand
CGGGGCCAGATTTATCAAACTAGTATCAGCTTAAATTCGTCTTAAGTCCATTTCTTTACTTAAGTCAAAATTATCAATATTGTTTAGCTTAAAAATTGCTTAAAATTAGATAGTCGATTTTTCGCATACGCCATCTAAGACGATTTTGAAGCCAAGATTAATCAGCTTAATAAGATATTTGTTTAGGGACATCTCAACTTTTTTTGACTTAATACATTTGCTAAGCTGAGATTGATAAATCCCGGGCCAGATAATTATGCGTTTATCTAAGTAAAGCATTTGAACAGAGAGTGTAGGCTACATACTACACAATTATGAAAGTATGAGGACATATTTACTTGAATGAACGAAATTAAATTGAATTGACATTAAACAAAACAAAACGAACATCTCAATTGGCCAAGAAATATTTTCTCTTTCAATGAATACTAAAATATTAGGCCCTATACTTCTGGGGCGGATGCAGAATTTGGCGGTAATGGTGCGTGAGAGACCACACCACCTCAGCCCCACCATGGTTGGGATTAAAGGGAAAACATTTTGAGAATATGGACCTCTAGGTGTCTGGAAATTGCACTCTCATACCTTAAAAATATTATCGGTAATTCATATCAGCAATACAATATGCAATTATTATTGGGGGTGGGGGGGGGGCGATCGCAACGTCTACACCTACTGCATCCGACTCTGCATTACTTATAGTTGTTAATGAAATTGCTAACGATAAGTTGTCAAGGGTAAATCTATTTTAACCCTGTGTATGTCCTCCTGATTAATGCAACGTATAGTCACAAGACTTTAACAGAAATTGTGTGTTAACTATATCATTTTTAAGTAAAGTTTGAATATATAGGCCTATAATTGTTATAGTTACTATCACCCACA
>NW_022689459.1:0-920 GCF_011630105.1 Anneissia japonica | reverse complement strand
AATCAAGATAGAAAAAACAAAAACTCAGGAGAGATGGTAATAAGTTGCCAGATATATAATTTTATTCAAGTGAGCAAACGTTTTCGGTTATCAACCTTTGTCATATACATATAAATTATTCTTTAGACTGTGACAGTCCAGTTGATTGTTATCTTTTACGAGGCTTATAAAAAATCAACAGCGTTGCCGAGTAAATGCCATGATGAACATGAGAAGTTAAAGAAAGTAAGGTAAATTTGTAAATCCTGTCAAACATTGGTGGCGCTACATACGAACGTACACTAGAGTTCCTATATCTAATTTAACAAATACAGTACAGTACTGTAATGTACAATTATTATTTTAGGATTGATATAATATACTTTACCCAAATATCCGATATTGTATGCTGCAAGCCTCAAGTCGAAACTCTGACTGACGTAAAAATTGGAAATAGTTCGAAATTTGACTAGAAAAAATTAGTTAATATTGGTAACAAAGAATATTCAATGGGTATTAATAATGTTGTTATTGTGTATAGATCAACATCATATCGAGTATTACTACTGGCTCCAGTTGTTGGGCTACCATGGATCACAGGACTGTTGGTCATGATAGACAATTCGCCGTTTCTACAATACATCTTCATCGCCTCTACAACCTTACAAGGCCTTTGGATTTGGATCTCACAATTCTGTCTAAGCAAAGAGGTTTGAAAACTGCCTACTAACTTACTGTATATTCATAGGTCTAATGTGTTACGTGTATGACTGGATAGGTTGTTACATAGGGTTTCGAGGACACCGAGTCGTTTCGCATACAATCCCCATCAATTAGGAACCGACCAAAATAACTAATTATATGCTTCATCCAAGTCCCACAGAGGTACCGTACCTTTTATAAAACAGAACTTTTTTTGATAGGATTAAAATACATTCCCA
>NW_022689458.1:0-545 GCF_011630105.1 Anneissia japonica | reverse complement strand
ATATCAAATATAACATGAGTGATGTTAGGTCTAAAAGAATTCGACATGTTGTTGCACGTATGACATGTAGGTAGGGAAAGGGAAAGCACCCGACAACCAAAATTGAAATGACTGACCTGGATGGTTGATGCGCGCGTGGCAACGTCCCTCTATAGGCGAGTTTTGAGTCCCTGATTGGAACAAAAGCTAAAGTTTTGTATTATTGTGACTTTCGCCTGGCCGTTTCAATTTCATTGAAATTATGAATAAAAAGTTAAAAAAAATATGCACTTATACTCTAAATCAGGCAATAATTATAATGCAATGGAATGCTGTTGATAATGGTAATTTCATTTTATTTATTTATTCAACAGTGACCACCAATGTATTTTACAAACCAATTTTGGTTAGGGGGAAGCTTAAGCAATTTTTACTACATCTCATTGAGAGTTAGCTGCCCCCCCCCCCACTGCTGCCCCATTAATAAACATTAACATAAAACACACCAGATACTTCTAGTGTACAGTATAAATAGGCCTATCGTATATCTAAAGTTATTGATGATG
>NW_022689457.1:0-1120 GCF_011630105.1 Anneissia japonica | reverse complement strand
GAATTGTTAAGTTTGACTGACACTTCGGAGAGGTCTATTGTCTCAAGTCTTTCTATAATAAGTTTTTTTTCGTTCGTTAAATGGTAGGCCAACCCAATGTGTTGTTAAACAAACCAATCAAGTGACAAGGTTATGGCGATGTTATATTGAACTAACTAGAATGAAAGGAAAACGCTGACAATTTAATATTCAGTACTGTAAGCACCACTGTAGAAAGATCATTTCTATGGACCACTATGGATCTACAGTGCTTGACTGAATAATTGCATTGTGCGAAGCATAATTATAGGCCTAATAATTAATATATTTTCTAAAGTAATCTAATAAATATTAATGATTTTCGTCCTTTTTTTTTCTTATTTTAACAGTTGAATAGTTAATGTGATTGGCTGAAAGAAAGAAGAACACTGCGCATGCTCAACAATCGTTTATCCTGTTTGGTTACTTGTTTCATTATGATTAATAATTAGACCTTACTATTTAATTCATTATTCATTATTATTATAATTATTAAATTAATGGTATTAATCTATTGTATTAGTCAATTACATACGTAATGCATAATAAATTATAGTCTGTATAATTAACATTCCAATAAATACAAATATCAATAGTTTATAACATATCTGATGCTAAATACATAGTACAGTACAGTAATTGATATACAATAGAGGGGTTTTTACCTAATAAAGGCAATTACACGCAATTACTTCGTTTACTAATTACGTGTGTTTTGTTTCAATGTAATATGCATTTATTTAAATTATCTTCATTAATAATATAATTATTTAAACAAACATCTATTTACCAAATTTGATGTACATTTCATTGCGCTTTAGAAGTGGTATTTCCATTACTATTTTGTATAACATATGCAAATAAGATGGAAATTTAAGTAATACCACATGAACAATTCATAATTTTAAATAAAATATAACCACTATTAAGTGGACACCTTCGGGACGGACCAACACAAGTGTCCCCATTACTAGGGTGTCCCATGAATAAGGATAGGCCGGCAGAAATTAGTAAAGATATACTGGGGTGGATGCAGAATTTGGCGGTAGGGGGTGCCTGCAAATATTTAAGGAAATAGTACCTGTAGATGGCCGGAAATGAC
>NW_022689456.1:0-578 GCF_011630105.1 Anneissia japonica | reverse complement strand
AATCATCATTTTGATATTTTTACAAAAAGTTATAATTAATGATAATTAGAGTAATTTTAATATTTGATTTAGCACATTTTGCTAAAAGTTTCTGTGCACTTTATATTAGAAATAAAAAATCTGGAATTAAGCAAAATACAGCATTAAAAGATGTTCTGTGTTGCTTGAATGTGCTGATGTTAGTTGCTTGTCATTCCAAAGGGGAACAGAGGCACATGCAAATGACGGACATCTATTAAACTCTGTTGAGTTAAGTGACGTTAAAACAGAAACTGAGGATGATCTCAAGGTCCTTTTGCTGCCACATATATAGTATATTGATCAACACATAGGTATGTGGTGGTAAATTAGGACCTGGTGGACGAGATAGGCAGCAGTGGTCTGCAATCACACAAAACCTTTTACATGCCCTTTGCTTGTTGCTTGCAAGCAAAACAGAAGAGAATTAAATAGTCCAGCCTTAAAGCCTTAATATTTCTTTTGTATAATTTTTGTTTTGTTATTTATTAGATGTGAATTTAACATGCAGTATTTTGTATCAATGTGTTTAGATCGGACGGCCGTAGAGGAGGAGGAAT
>NW_022689455.1:0-1205 GCF_011630105.1 Anneissia japonica | reverse complement strand
TGTCACAACGTTGAGGGCGACTTACTTCCTCTCCGATATCTCATTCATGAGTAGCTATGAAAGTCGGTGCGAAGGTTAAATGTGTATTGACGATTTCATGTTCCATTCATAATTTGTAATGTTACAATGAAAACTTCACATGCAACATGATATCCAGGGTTGTAAATCAGAGAGAGGCTATGACCTCTAGCTGTTATTCTCTTTGTTGGTATAATAATACCAACATGGAGTTCTATGATGATGCATTGATAAACTTTGGCATAATTTCCTATCACTCCCAGAGAGGGTTGGTTTTGTAGTTTATCTGGAACTCAGCCTGAAATATTAGGCCAAGTTAAAAAAAAGTAGTAGTTTCTCGTCCTAATATTTTGGAAAAAGGAGAATTAGGGCACTTTTTTTTTTTTTTAACCCTGGGATGGCACCAAGATGGTCGATGTGAAACAGCTACTACTTTCTCATTTTTACCAAGTAGACACATTGAAAGCAAATAAAAGAAGCACCAGACATGATTCATACCATATGTATCCCCAACCATGATCGATTGAGAAAGGATCCAGAGATGGCCAAAAAGGGGGGAGGGGGCCGAAAGTTGGGCCAATCGAGACAACACTGTGCTAGGGGGTCCACTCCCCGGCGAAATTTTTGTGTTCTGATGCCTTTCTTTTTTCTTTTTTTTTTTCTTTTTTTCACCGGGCCGAACCCCCCCCCCCCTAAATCCGCCCCTGATTTTACTGAGATTTTCGTTCATTTCATAAAATAAAGGAAATAAAAAAAAAATAACAGATTTGGTGAGGCATAGAAAATGGAAGTGCGAGGGAACAAGAAACTAGTAATTTTTATTTTCTTTTTGGCTTTCTACCTTTATTTTTTTTTTATTTACAGGCCCATACTGTTTGTGTTACTGTATTAAAAACAAACTAACAACAGCATACAAAGGAGACCTTATTCATCTCACTACAGTAAAATTTCATGGCTGAATATAACAATGTGAATATATAACAATATAAATTAGACAAATAATACAACTCTAATACAATTGGACAAATAACTGATCATAAAAATATAAATATATAAATAATAAAGGAATAGTAGAATTCCTAACTTTTTAGGCCTATATATAATGACGCTTACAAGGATGCAAGGAGACTATTCATCCCACTACAGCAGTGGTGGCTCTAGGATATAATTTAAGGGGGGGGCCCTAA
>NW_022689454.1:0-688 GCF_011630105.1 Anneissia japonica | reverse complement strand
CATAAAACAAAAAATAAACAAACAATAATAATAATAATAATAATAATAATAATAATAATAATAATTTTACGATAGTTTGATTAATGAAATAGCAATAATCAGCATATTAAATAAAATTACGTCCATGCAAAACCTACTTTTAAATAAAAACGTTCTATTTGATTCTGTTTTAAAAAATAATCTTATAAATTATAAGTTTATTTTCTGCGATAATTTTATGCACATATGCATATTCATGTTTTCAATGTTAATCTGGTTGATAAATAATATTAAAAAATTGTTAATAATAATAATATTAATAATAATAATAAAGGTGCTCGAATAATGCTTTAGTGAATAATTAATAATACTTCAATAATGCTTCAATAGGCCTATTTACGATAGTGTGATTAACGAGATAATTGTTGATTAAGTTATAGAAATATAATAGGTAGGCCTATATACCATTTTAATAATGATTCAGCATATTAAATCAACAATACGTCGTAAATGTAAAATTTCTTTGGTTTAATAATAATAATAATAATAACAATAATAATAATAATAATAATAATAATAATGATAATAATAATAATCATAATTTTACGATAGTTTGATTAATGAAATAGTAATAATCAGCATACTAAATAAAATTACGTCCATGCAAAACCTGCTTTTAAATAAAAACATTATCTATTTGATTCTTTTA
>NW_022689453.1:0-666 GCF_011630105.1 Anneissia japonica | reverse complement strand
GGGGGTGGGCCGGCTTCAATTCGAGATGGTCTTCATCTCGAGATTAAGCCCACTGGGCTTCAATTCGAGGTTTTACGGTATGACTATAGGAGTGATGTTTTGCCCTACCTGACATATTATCGTCTGATACTCAGTACGTTCCCGAATAGGCCTACTTATAAAAAAAATCGCAAGTGATTCGGCTGGGAATGGAACCCACGACCTCAAGATAATTAGCCTGTCTCATAACTTCTTGGGGATCGCATTCCATACTAGTAAGTGCAAGCTCAATAGTAAAATGATTATGACACCAAGATAGATATCTGGAGGTCGTGGGTTCAATTCCTAACCGAATTTTACGATTTTTCCTGAGTATTCAGTACGATAACACGTCAGTTAGGGCAGTCACTCTTATGATATTTTCCTGACACAATCACTCATCGAAATAGGACTAATTATGAAATATACCATACTTACATTGTTAAAATATTATATAACTTCAGAATCAGAAGTTTTGTCAAAAATTAACAATAGCGACATAATGTTATGACGATGTCAATTATCAAGATAGTATAATACATAGGCTAGTACTCCAAGTATCGAAATACACGCCATCGTGTCTGGATTCAATATTGAATCCCGACACGATGGCGTACATTTCGATAATAATTAATAATTTAATAATAA
>NW_022689452.1:0-675 GCF_011630105.1 Anneissia japonica | reverse complement strand
CCTTTATCTTATCCACTGGCCCATGGCATACAAGGTACTAATTACAATTATTGTTTAATTGTTAGGTTAACTAATCATAATACTGCCACATAAATTTGAATAAAAGTCTATAATTTCATAATATTCCACTTTTTTTAGAGAGGAGATAATTTATTTCCCAAAGATGACTCTGGCAAGTTTATCTATGCAGAGGAAATTAGCTTCACTGATACATGGAAGGTATGTATTCTGCTGTAGCTTAGAGAAGCACATTTCTTTCAGAATCTTAATTAGCCTACAATAAGGAACTTTCGATTGCACGACACGGTAGAATCTAGAACGTAATGATGTCGCTAATATTTCATATGCGAGAACGTTAAGTTCTCCTCATCGTGTCAAAATCATAAACTTTGAAGGCTGATTTCTCAAATATTGTTCTTTAAACAGCTGCATGTTTAAACTCTTAACTTCATAACTAAATGTTGGATTTAAATGATTCTTTGACCATTTTATAGCTTTCACTTTACTGTTTAACTCTGTACTAATAACTAAAAATCAGTTTTTGTGACGAGTGACTGGTTTGGCTTGTCTTTGCCACAAATTAAATTAAATTAACTTAAATTAAGAATTGTAAAGCGCCTAGAGAGATCTGTGATCTGTTAGGCGCTATATAAATACGGTATTATTATTATTTTT
>NW_022689451.1:0-756 GCF_011630105.1 Anneissia japonica | reverse complement strand
GATCAATTCATTCGTATAGATTCAGATCGAATATTTCACGGCCTGTTTCACGGCTTTGTGTTTTTGCAGGCAGTGAGAAATACCCGCAAGACGGGAATAAATTTCCTTGTTTCGTTTACCTTAATCAGTTGATGAACGGCATAGATGATCTACAGTAGTTTCACAAATCAAGACGATGCTAAAAACCTAATCAATGAATATTCTCATTATGTAAGATTTTAATATCATTTCCTAGGTTTACAAGATGTTTTGCTAGCATTCAAGCTTCTTCAGCACTTACTACTCTAGCATCTGCTTTTTTAAGGAGGCTACTGTACCTTAGGCTTGTTGGCTCAAGCACTAAATCAATCGGTGATCTTATTCAGGCTCTTATGCTGATGTTAGTGGATTCCTCTTGGGAAAGAAAATTCCTCTAATGATATTCAGCATTTACAGAAAGAATAATACGACTACTAGGCAAAGTATCTAACTTTACATACCAACTAACTTGTACGGGTTTGAAGATGAATCATAATTACATAGTTACTGTAGTACTGTACCTGTATGTACTGTACACAGTGACTTTTTATCAGAAAAACAACTTCCAAATCGAGAACTTTAAATATCTGATGCAGTATCAAAATAGCTCTAGTGAAAACTATTACAGTACATCATTTTTTTTTAAATTTTTTTTTTAAATTTTCTCCAAAATTCAATGAAAATTACATCTTTCTGCCCACAATTCAACTTAGACTAGGCCTAGGTTTTTTTTTTTGG
>NW_022689450.1:1115-1309 GCF_011630105.1 Anneissia japonica | reverse complement strand
CTTAGGAAAATATTAAGAAGACTATATGTTTTGTTTCAACATTATCAAACAAATAAAATTCAAGTGAACAAAATAAGGAGGGGAGGGATGTAATATCCTTAGGAAGTGTTGACCCTATGTCAACTACGTCATCTAGTACACTCTAGGCAAACGAACGCAATGGCTGAATAAAGCACGATGTGCAAGAAAGAGGA
>NW_022689450.1:756-1018 GCF_011630105.1 Anneissia japonica | reverse complement strand
CATGCGAGCCAATGCGCGAGCCATGCGAGCCAGCGAGTCATGCGAGCCATACATTTTAAATATTTTTTTTTTCCACCGGGAACTTTGCCTGTGTAGTCCAGTCATGCGAAGTACATACACTTTTGGACTTATTATATAATTATTCTATATTCATTTATATATATATGCATATATTTATTATATATTTATTTATACATTTATTTTTATATACTTATTTCTGTATATATATTTATTTATTTATATTGTATTATTATTTTATATA
>NW_022689450.1:0-553 GCF_011630105.1 Anneissia japonica | reverse complement strand
TATTTATATATATTAATATGTTCATATATTTATTTATAAATTTATATATATATTAATTTATATATATATATATATATTTATTTGTATATTTATATATATATATATATTTTTTTAATAAGTTCATATTTATTTTATATATTTATTTATATATTTATATATATTATATTTATGACTTGACTGGACTACACAGGCAAAGCTCCCTGGTGAGTTATTCATTTGCATCTACTAAGCAAAAAAATATAGGCTAGGCCTACATGTTTGCAAAACTGGAAAAAATTAAAAAAAAAAAAAGATTTAAAATGTATGGCTCGCATGGCTCGCTGGCTCGCATGACTCGCGCATTGGCTCGCATGACTCGCTGGCTCGGACTTTGGCACTACTCCACCGTTTTCTTCATTGAAATTTGGGGTATTTTACCTACTTGCCAATGTACAAACACAAGATCAACAAAAATAATGCATGGTGGCCTAGTACCTCTGCTGAGACTAAAAAAAAAAATAGGAAAACTACTCCAATTTCCAAAAGGCATCTCACCATGATAGAAAAGTCAACC
>NW_022689449.1:0-1228 GCF_011630105.1 Anneissia japonica | reverse complement strand
ATTGTCTATTGGAGATCAATGTGCGATGACATAAACAAGTTTGTGTCATCCTGCCAGGTATGTAAAGCCCTAAAGTCACATCAAGCAGAGGAGCCCTTAATTTTACATAACATTCCAGATCTACCATGGACGATTGTTGCCACAGATATATTTGAGTGGAACAATAAGCATTTCCTGGTACTCGTTAAACTATTAAAGGAGCACCAGTCACTGGTCTCTTTCCAGCGACATGCCGATCTAAATTTAGACCATCTTCCAGAGACGACATTAGACCGCTTTCATCGTTAATAGCAACAATCGGTTAACATCAAAGGCTGACAATGGAGGTCAGTATAATTCAGGTCAACGATTCAAACAGTTCGCATCAGAATGGAACTTTGTTCACATCACGAGTAGTCCTGAACATGCCCAATCAAATGGCCTTGCAGAGAATGCGGTAATTAATTTCCCATATTTCCATTCCACAAATTAAAACTTGCTCTAATACAAAAAGGACAATGTTACTTTATTGGTGATTCAGCCATATTATAATGTTTCTTAATAGCAGCTATTTTACGTCATGCCATATTTACAATCGGCATAAGCATAGCTATCCAGTATTTTCTTACTTAACTTTTAATTACGTCACTACTGTAAATAAGATACTGGAGTGATGACGTCATATTTCACTGCAAGTCCGAACGTTTGTCTTGTTTTATTGTTTTATTGCACCTGAGCTAAATAACCTGAACGGCGGTCATCAGGCATAGCACCTGTTTTCTAGTTCTATTGACCATCTTTTCAAATGACAGGTGCGTCAGCCCGGTGACTCTGACGCTTGGTTATTCTTGGCTTGAATTAGTGACAGTCACTACGGTATTAAGTTAGTTTAATATTTTCCTAATTTCTCCAAGTGAACATGTTGTAGGCTCAGCTTTGAGTTCTTATCATTAATATTTCGGTTTTATTTTTTTTAAATTTTCTTATACTTTGAGATATTTTATATCATTAATATGATCGATTTAAATAATGATGACCATGATGAAAACATCGAAGAAACTAAGTATTACCAGATTGATGATTTCAATCGTAGTTTTAAGTATTCATTCAAAGATGATTATTTCTCTATACTAAGCCTAAACTGTCGCAGTATGGTAAACAAATTTGATGACATTTTACAATTAATTTCCTCTTTAAATCATAATTTTTCAATTATAGCATTAGAAGAGACATGGATCTCAAACAATTG
>NW_022689448.1:0-2158 GCF_011630105.1 Anneissia japonica | reverse complement strand
TGTATATATATATATATATACTGTATATATATATATACTGTATATATATACCACATTTAGACGATAATAGCAAAGATATCTGGCTCAAATGTTGTTAGGCCTATTTTAATATGTTCAAAGATAGAAAATTATTACTGTACTGCAGTCCTTAGGCCTGTGTATTTCTCCATGGTATTATATATAGAGAGATTCTAAGGTCAAGTGGGTGGAGTCCCTTGCGCTCAGACATTCTTGATATTTTCACGTTTTAAAAGATGCCATATGAACTGAGTATTAAAGTTATTCCGGTGGCAATCCATGAAATGAGAAGAGGGGGGGGGCAGGTAGGGACCTTCAGAGATGGAGGGTCCATATTACCTGGGCCCCTTAGGAAGAATTGTAGTTATGGCACCTCTAGTCAGACGGAAATGACATAAAATTTGAATATAATTTTTTTCCATTCAGGGAGAGGGCCCGTACCGCCCCACCCCCTTAATCAGCCACTGGTATTGAGAGCAAACATTCAATGTTTTAATTTTCCAATGTTCTGCAGTCTATCAACGTTTTTGATTGGCCTAACGACGAATATAGCAACTTTGATATGTTAAGGAAACTGATCTATAAAAAATTAAATCTAATTAAAAACATTGTGGAAATGTCATTAAATATACTACAGGTAAACGTTCTTAAATAAAATTACATTAAATGAATCGTAAATAAATCGAGGTCGGATTAAAATAAATCACTGTAAATTGGATATACACAGCCTAGATTTTTTTTATTATTATTTTATTTTGTCTTTATTTTGCCAATAAAA
This sequence comes from Anneissia japonica, assembly GCF_011630105.1. NCBI lineage: Eukaryota > Metazoa > Echinodermata > Crinoidea > Comatulida > Comatulidae > Anneissia > Anneissia japonica. Next base: position 1,362 of record NW_022689448.1, on the reverse strand, counting down.
CAATATACCGTACAAATAAAAATCCAAAAAGGCAATGAGTGACCACAATTGTTTAAAAAAAATCGCAAAACTAGATTTCAAAAACATTGGATTACAAATATAAGATTAATACATTGATTAGGAAATTATCAATTGTGATTATAATTATGATTACAATTATAAATAAAATTATAATTATTGTAATTGTAATTACATTTAAAGTGGTTTAAAAATCTTGTACAAATATGATTTACATATACAAAATAAAATAATTATATAATAAAATAATACGGGGAAAACAGGACAAGAAACACAAGGCAGAACGATACGGGGAATGCTGGAGTTAAAAATTCATAAATAATTGCAATCAACAATCACAAACCACAATTCATATGAAGTAAACCCTATCTATTTGGTAATAACACCAGAAAACAACGTCGCAAATATTCAAGAAGTAAATGAACAAATCTGGATCTTATCACGATATTAATTAATCAAATTAAAACGCTATATTTAAGCCAACTTTTGCGAAGGTCTATGTCATGCAGTTGCTAACCCTAACCATAACCCGACGTGTAGGATACTGAAACCTGTATATGACCGGGAAACAACGTCGCTAATCCCCAAAAAGTAAATAAGCAAAACCAGGTAGTTTATAATGTTATTTAGGCCAACACTTGAGGAGTTTGGCATACATACCGACCCAACAAATAAAATTACATTAAAAGAATCGTAAATAAATCGAGGTCGGATTAAAATAAATGACTGAAAATTGGATATACACAGCCTAGATTTTTTAAAATTATTATTATATTTTATCTTTATTTTGCCAATAAAACAATATACTGTATAAATAAAAATCCGAGAAGGCAATGAGTGACCACAGATGTTTAAAAAAAATCGCAAAACTAGATTTCAAAAACATTGGATTACAAATATAAGATTAATACATTGATTAGGAATTATAAATTGTAATTATAATTATAATTACAATTATAAATAAAATTATAATTATTGTAATTGTAATTACATTTAAAGTTGTTTAAAAATCTTGTACAAATATGATTTACTTATACAAAATAAAATAATTATAACAATTATTAGAAAATCATAATAATTAATCATTCAATATAAAATGAGGTATAATAAAATAATACGGTAAAACAGGACAAGTAACACAAGGCAGCAGGATACGGGGAATGCTGGAGTTAAAAATCCATAAATAATTGCAATCAACAATTACAAACCACAATTCATATGAAGTAAACCCTATCTATTTGGTAACAGCAGAAAACAACGTCGCAAATATTCAAGAAGTAATGAACAAATCTAGATCTTATCACGATATTAATTGATCAAATTAAAACGCTATATTTAAGCCAA
>NW_022689447.1:254-1226 GCF_011630105.1 Anneissia japonica | reverse complement strand
TTATTTCTTTAAATTCAATGACTTGAAAATACATTTAAGAACCAGACATCATCAAGTTTATGACTCATGAAAACCCGTATGTTTGTCAAGATTTAGACTAGCATCTAAATAACAGTCAAAATGATTCACGAATGCATATCTCATTATTATAAACTGAATACAATTTATTTTCTAATTACACATGATACATTACGAATATTTTCCTTCTACATTATTCTTAGTTAACATCAAAGAACCACTTTCCTCAATAAATATTTGAAAGGCTATAAAATTTATTTTCTTTTCTTCACCACTGTAAATTTCCAATTTCTAATCGTTGTGTATATCGAATTTATTTATTAAATTACAATTAAAAATAATAATTAACAGTGCCAATTCATCCCAAGTTCAGTCATTAAAGATAGTTTTTGTATACACTCTAATTGTTGTTATTAAATATAATATTTTAAGCATATTGATTTGTCCTTTTTAAACAGTAAAAACCCCTACAAACTATAAATATTCACGATGACTTTAAAAACGACCTTAAAATGAGATTTGTCTTATTGCATTAAGAAGAGCATAAAAAATGAAAATTCACATTGTCAATAGATGTATCTTTAAAAAATCAACTGTATTTAGTATATTTTTGATTTAAATTAGATGGAAGTTTACATCAATATTTCCAAGGGTTTCTCAAAACATCAACTTATGAGTTGTTTTGCTGTGTCAGGGCCACGTATAGTTAGGCTGGTCCCTAGTCTAGGTCTTTGGTATGGGTCCACCTGGTCCTACGATCTATTGTTTAATCAGTCGTCTCCATATCCATCTGCAATATCGTCTCCATATCCATCTGCAATGACAAATTGTAATGGGAATATATTACTACTTTGTAAATCCTAAATTAATCGTTTTCTGTACAAAGACGACATATAATAATAATATTCAAAATAATATAAGTATATTATTATATTATATACAGCTGAAGCAAAT
>NW_022689447.1:0-224 GCF_011630105.1 Anneissia japonica | reverse complement strand
AAATTTTACAGTCGAAAGGACTGTAAAATGAAAAGGAAGTCAACTCAAACAAGGCTCAAAATCAACTTCAAGATAAGGGTTTAGATATCAGGATCTTGCACTAATCTTTTACTGCATTTATATATAAACTATACAATTAATGGTTTACAATATAATCTATAATTATTTACAGTATAGATATATACTACATAACAATTAATGCTTTAAAATATAATCTTTAATTA
>NW_022689446.1:0-1134 GCF_011630105.1 Anneissia japonica | reverse complement strand
ATGTAGCTATAGAATATATTTTGTTTGTTGGAAGAAATAAATTTATAAAACAAAAACAAAAACAATTGTGTGTGTGTGTGTTTCTTTTTTTTTTCTTTTTTGAATTTGTCAACTAATCTACGAGAACAGGAAGATCATCCGAATACGAAATCCTGCATATCCGGCCCATGAAAGGGGGATGGGGGGAGCGTTGGAGCTGGCTGGCTGGCATCGATCGAACGAAGCCTAGGTGAGCTTCGTGGGTGAGTTAGGTTCCGTGACTTTTGGACCTCGCAAAGTTCAAAAAAAAATTTTTACAAATTGATTTGAGATATGAGGACGACACTTTTTGGGGCCAGTGGTAAAGGATAGGACACTGATCGCCTATCTCTTAACGTTGGAAGATCGAACGAAGCATAGGTGAGCTTCATGGGTGTGCTAGGTTCCGTGACTTTCGGACCTCGCAAAGTTCAAAAAATTTATTTTAACAAATTGATTTGAGATATGAAGACGACACTTTTTGGGGCCAGTGTTGAAGGATAGGACCCTTCGAAGCCAACCGAGAAACCCGAATTCCGCGTCCTTCGTTACACGAAGGTGAGTGGAAACCGGGTTATCGAGTTGGAATTCGATAACTCCTATCTCTTAAAGTTGGGAGAGGGAATCGATCGAACAAAGCCTAGGTGAGCTTCGTGGATAGGCTAGGTTCCGTGACCTTTGGACCTCGCAAAGTTCAAAAAATTTATTTTAACAAATTGATTTGAAATATGAAGACCACACTTTTTGGGGCCAGTGGTAAAGGATAGGACACTGCTCGCCTATCTCTTAACGTTGGAAGATCGAACAAAGCCTAGGTGAGCTTCGTGGGTGTGCTAGGTTCCGTGACTTTTGGACGTCGCAAAGTTCAAAAAAAATTTTTTTACAAATTGATTTGAGATATGAAGACGACACTTTTTGGGGCCAGTGTTGAAGGATAGGACTTTGAGCCCCTATCTCTTAACGTTGGGAATCGATCGACGAAGCCCGGGTGAGCTTCGTGGGTGGGCTAGGTTCCGTGACTTTTAGACCTCGCAAAGTTCAAAAAAAAATGTTTTACAAATTGATTTGAGATATGAGGACGACACTTTTTGGGGCCAGTGGTAAAGGATAGGACAC
>NW_022689445.1:0-547 GCF_011630105.1 Anneissia japonica | reverse complement strand
ACAAAATGATTTTGTAGGCTAAATTTCATTTCTGAAAAATACAGTAGTATTTATCCATCCACACAACAAAATTCTTTACAGAGATTAAATATTTAATGTGTACACACTGTAATGATTATGATAATAATGATGATGATGATGATGATGATGATAAAAATACATAATAATAATAATAATAATAATAATAATAATAAAATTATTAATAATAATAATAATAATTTATAATAGCACTAATAAACAATAAATAAATTAGTCTCACAGCACTTTACAGAATACTGGAATACAATTTGTACATAAGTAAACTGAGACTGGTTCTTAAAAAAAATAATAGTGTATAGGTGCATGTACTGTATAAATAAAATATTATTGCTATTATCGTTATAGAGAGCACAATATCAGTATCAACATTATTAACATTATAATTATCAGCATTGCAACTAAACATATCACTACCATATATATTGTTATCATCATAATGACTATCTATTTCCATCATCAATCATTATAGTGTATTAAGATTGATTATTTTAACTGCAATATTGCTTAG
>NW_022689444.1:0-599 GCF_011630105.1 Anneissia japonica | reverse complement strand
CATTATTCTAAGCACTCTATTTATTTATGTCTCTTAATATGCATCACTTAACTTATGAAAAAAAATAAACTTAAAATTGTCTTCTTAATGGAAAAAAGGACTACAAGATGTAAATGAAACATTGCGTTAGAATAAATATATATAAATATACTTGCCTTTTTCAATACAACCAACAAATTCAATCGTCACTTGTATGTCCTCTGCTGGAACATCAGTCAGAGTCAAAGTTATTGCGGTAACATCAAGAATGCCTTCTTCGGAGAAAAGTACCCTGTCTGTCAAACTAGCTCCGCTAAGTTCTTTTGTAAACACCTGTCAATTTGATTTATAAACACCGTATTTTTTATCTTTAAGATACATTGACAATATTTTATACTATTGAATTTTTACTCCAAAGGAATGGTTAATGTATTTATGATAAATGAAATTGTATCGATGGCAAAATATTTAAAAAACAGGAACAGATTACAAATGACAACACTGGCACAATAAGTGTAGTAAAAAGAATATAACAAAATAATTACAACAATACAGTAATACATTTACATAAAGTCAATATACTAAATCTAACTTACCACTAGTACGTTATTATCATCAGT
>NW_022689443.1:0-693 GCF_011630105.1 Anneissia japonica | reverse complement strand
CTGGTACAGGGAAAGTACCTTCATTTTAAATGTTTCCTCTTGTTTCCTGTTTCCTGGTTCATTCTTACTTTAAATGCTGTCCACATTTTTTCCAGATGTATTCTGTTCCTTTATAAACCACATTTGTAAAATAAAAATTAGATACTTTTAGACCATTTTGTAAGGTTTTCATGGATTTAAATAATTCCTATTTACCATATATTAGGTGTACATACTTTTTTGATGATAAACTGTTAGAAACAGAAAGAAACGTTATAAACTACTACTACTGGCATTCTCAAGTGAACTGTCAGTGTTATTACAGGGTGGTCTTACATTTTAATCTGCGTACATGACATTGGTTGCAGAAATTTTGCACAGGTCTACATTGGTGAAACAGGAAGAACACTAAAAACAAGTTCAATGAACATCTAACAAATGTTAAAATCAACACAACTGGAGTAAGAACCCGAGCAGCAAGAACATCAGATCACAAATCTGCAGTAACAGACCACGTCTCTCGACTAAATCACATTTTAAACTGGGATGCAAAAATTTAGACCAAAGAAAGTTAATCATTCAAAAGAAAGATGAATCATTCCACATCAGAAAAAAGAAAACAGCTTTATGAGCAGGGATGAAGGAGGGGCGCGAAGGCGATCAGTTATCAAGAACATAAGACAGCTGATGGTGTACATCGACTGCAACCTGCCA
>NW_022689442.1:0-932 GCF_011630105.1 Anneissia japonica | reverse complement strand
GTACGACGGCTTGGTCAGCTCGGTAAAAACCGTCAAGGGGGTGGGGAACAGTCTGCCCCCCCCCCTCCCGCCTGTTACGCCACTGCTTATAAGATGAATGGGAATATGAATCATGCAAATCTGGAATCAAATCAAATCTAGGTGGTGGGGTCAACATTTCTCCCCCGGGAAAATTTTGATTTCTAGATGGCGGGAAATGACCTTTCTCGACTTTTGAGCTAGGTGTCTAATGACTTTGTTCTTTCCCCCTCATGAAAACGGTAAGGTAAACTTTCTCATTACAGTAAATAGGCCTTTTATGTGTGTATACATACATTTAAAAAAAATTGAGTAGTTGCATACGATTTTTTCCATGAGATGAATCCCAAAAAAGAAAGGAGGGTCCGGGGGTTCTTCCCCAGGAAAATTTTGATTCCTAGAAGGCGGGAAATGAGCTTTCCCGACTTCTGAGGTGTCTTTTAAATTAAAGTCATTAAAAAATACTTCAGAAGTCGGGAAATCTCATTGTCCACTATTTCGAAATCAACATTTTCCCGGGAAGAACTCGAACCTCCCTTTCTCTGGGTTCATTGATTCATTATAATAATTTTCAAGAGGGGAACACCTTGAATTTTGAAGAACTTAAAAGTAATTAAGTTCTTCAAAATTCAAGGTTTTCCACTCTTGAAAACGGTCAGATAATTTTTTCCCATTGTTATTACAGTAAATAGGCCTTATGTGTGTATACATACATTAAAAAAAGATTGAGTAAGTTGCATACGTAGTTTTTCCATGAATCGATAAATCCCAAAAAGAAAGGGTGGGTGAGGTCCTGTGGTTCTTCCCCGGAAAAATTTTGATTCCTAGGTGGCGGGAAATGAGCTTTCCCGACTTCTGTGGTGTCTTTTAATGACTTTTAAATTCTTCAAAATTCAAGGGTCCCCCCCCCCCCC
>NW_022689441.1:0-828 GCF_011630105.1 Anneissia japonica | reverse complement strand
TAAAAATCCCTAACATACAAAATTAAATTGTACTACAGGCTACTTATTCTTCAGTCTGACAGCAAGTCGACTAAATGAATTTGCAGTTTGTACACCAAACACTACCGTAGACAATGCCGTACCCTATTGGGACAGTTGGGACAGTCCCACACAATTTTTTTAATGGGTCCACAAAGAATGGGTCCACATTTTTAAGAATGGGTCCAAATTATGCAATTTTATGAATAAAATGAGCCCACATATTGAAAAATGGGTCCAGATTTCTCATATTTAGCCTAAAATGGGTAACATTTTAAGAAAATGTGTCCAGATTTTTCATATTTTTGCATAAAGAATAGGTCAACTTTTAAGAAAATTGGTCCACATTATTTGAATTTACGAGTAAAGTAGGTCCACCCTGACCCTGATATTGTCTCGCACTGTTTGAAAATCCTGGCTACGGCATTGACCATAGACAGGTTTGTTATGTATATATAGACGTACCGTACGTATAGCCTAGGCTTATTTTTAAAAACCTGCTTTTGCATCGGTAACTGTTATGCAACAAATGAAAAAGAAACACCACAGAAATATTTTATTGATGTCGCTATTACAATCATCGTTTTATTTAGAGATAATCATGATGATGATCATCAACATCATCATTATCTTCATCGCCATTATCATGCTCATCATCATCATAATCATAATTATTATTTGGCCTAGTATTATTATTATTATTATTATTATTATTATTATTATTATTATTATTATTATTTGTGTCGCGTTCACAATTTAAATGAAGAACATTATTCACAAGCTTAGAATCAATACAGTTACATAAGTGCA
>NW_022689440.1:0-1974 GCF_011630105.1 Anneissia japonica | reverse complement strand
GTTTTTGCTTATGTTGGCAATGGTTTCCCTTTTAAAACACCGGACCCTTATTAAGGGAATATCAATTTTGTTTTATTTTATCAACAAATACATCTCAAAATACTATTTAATTAATTATTATAGGCCTATTTTATCAAAAGAAGCCAAACAAACTTTGATACCGGTAACTGTAACAGTTTGATGAGAAGAACATTCGGGAGCTACTTTCGTTTGAGGCTTTTATGATTATTAAATGCACAACAGTGGTTTCATAATGAAGTTGCTAATCAACATGAGTTTTTTTTTATTTTTTAGGTTTTCAGGTAAAAAGTTCCTTCCTGATGATATTCCGAATATAGAACAATATTTTAAATGATGACCTTAAAGTTTTTGCTTATGTTGGCAATGGTTTCCCTTTTAAAACACCGGACCCTTATTAAGGGAATATCAACTTTGTTTTATTTTATCAACAAATACATCTCAAAATACTATTTAATTAATTATTTTTATTTAAGACTTTGGAGCCATAAACACAGCATTAAACTAGAATTTCTTTAAAAAATATTCTTCTTGTTGACCCTGCTGTATCAAGTCTTTTCAATTATCAATCGTAATGGTGCTTTGAAAATTTTGTTTTGTTTTAGGTTGTGGAAGAATGTGAAAAACATAGAATCTATTTGATTATTATAGTTACAAATTAGCTTAGTTCCATTGTAACTCGTTCTTAGGTCAATTAAGCTAACATTGTTTCTCTCAAATCAGCTCTTAAAGACCCCAGTATTAAAGACCACTTCCAATTAAAAAACACTTTTCTGTGGTTCCAAATTAACAAATATGTGTTTCATCTTTATTATTCTAATTAGAGACCAAAGCTGGTAAAGACCATGGAAGCACCAGTCCTGAAAGTGGTCTTCTATTCATTAGAGAATGAAAATGAGGGAGGACCGACATGCGTTTTATTTGTTGTTCGTACAAGTGTAGCCGCTCATTCAAAAATAGCATGTGGACGACTTTTCAGCTTTGATTAATAGCGCCACCATAGTTTTCTAAATGCTTAAGATCAGAATGATGTAGTTTAATTTAACACACGACGTTATTCATACGAATATACTCATCTTGATTGCAAGGCTTTAGGCACATAAGCACATTTTGACCATTGCCGGTAAACAAATGATCGACCAAAGAAAACGATATTTATCGTCATCTTCTCTTTCCTTATTATACACTCACTCCGTCACAGTATGGTAAACTGCACAGCATATCTACTACGCATAGGCCTAGGCCTAATAATTATTAATGCATTCTGGAGATTGAAATGATAACATTGGTTAGGGAGCTAGGTCTTGGCTCCTGCTCAGACTCTACCTTACTTGTTGACTGGCTCTAGGCCTAGGGCCCTACCTTACCTAGCCGGGGTGGAGGTGGGGGGAGCCTAGGCCAAGCGTAGGGCCTGGCTAGGGCAGGGGCCTACACGTAGTCTAGGTGGGCGAGAAGGACTCAAGTAAGCTCTAGCTAGTTGTACGTAGAGGAGGGCCTAGCCTAGGCAGGTGCAGGGCCTATCTATATAGTAGCTAGTACTTTGTAGAGCCTAGTAGAAGTAGCTAGAGGCCTATCTTTTGGCCCTACACAGCGCCTTACACAGCCTATAGTCTAGAGCCGAGTGGTGTATAATCGTTGTGGTCGCAACAAGTTCGGCTGCAGACATATTCGGCTGCCTGCAGGCAAATACGGCCGCGGACAAGTTTTGGCCGTTGGCCTCGAAGCAATGTATAGAACACATTTTTCATTGTTTTCTGCAGTCAATTCGTTTAAGTTGACCACTTGTATTCTGCAGTTGGGACCTGACATTGAGGAATAAAAACTTGTAGTGTACATGACATGGGCATCGGAAATGACAGAAAAAGAAACAAAAACGTGCAAGAAAAATAAACTTGGTGTGAGTAAAACTTGACTTAAGTTTTTGAAGGGACCTCTTGAACTCCTGGAAGGATTGTT
>NW_022689439.1:0-637 GCF_011630105.1 Anneissia japonica | reverse complement strand
ATAATAATAATAATAATAATAATAATAATAATAATAATAATAATAATAATAATAATAATAATACAGTAATAATAACGTTCCTCCCCGGGATGCATAGTTTGGGGTATGCAGGCTTCGGCCTTAGGTACCTGAACGAGCCTCTACCCCGGTTGCACAGTTCGATTAAATTTTACAGTGTTGTCAGAGTTGTTTAATTTGTTGATGATGTTTTTGTTCAATTATGTTCGGGAATCACATTTTCCTATTTTTGCTTCTGCATGTGTCAGTATTTAACTTGAAATGCTTTTGTGTACAGTGGATACAGCAAATTTTGTTTATCTACTTTTTCTTGTGCTCTTGATCGCCTTGTTCTGTTGTTGTTCTATGGATTTGTAATTCTGAAATAAAAGATGAATGAATGAATGAATAATAGGCTAATAATAATAATAATAATAGCTCAATGAGACTAATTAAAATTAATTATTTTCATTGATTTTTTTATTGTATTCTTGCCTGTGTGAAGTCGAATAAATAAATAAATAAATAATAAAAATAATTTGCTTTCTGTTATGACAAATGCTCGTTTGGATAGCCTCATGATACTTGGAATACATCATGATAGGGGAAGCAACCCCACCTGTGGAATAAAGCAATAACA
>NW_022689438.1:0-1105 GCF_011630105.1 Anneissia japonica | reverse complement strand
ACATAGTCAAAATATTGGGGGGGATGATACAATGGACCATCCCCCCTGGTCAAATATTGGGGGGGGGGATATATCCCCTCCATCCCCCCCGGGATCTACGCCTATGGTTATAGATAACGTGGGCTCTACTTTAATAAGTTGGGCACCAGTTAAGTGTGTTTTAAGTTGTAATTTATTAATATTAGCTAATTCAGGCACTAATTTACTAAAATACATTGATAATAATTGATTATAGATAACTTGGGCACTACTTAAGTAAGTTGGGCACCAGTTAAGTGTGTTTAGTAATAATCAATGAATATTGGCTAATTCTGGCACTAATTTGCTAAAATAAATTAATAATTGATGGAAGATAAAATGGGCACTACTTTAGTAAGTTGGGCACCAGTTAAGCGTGTTTTGTAATAATAAATTAATGTTAGCTAATTCTGGCACTAATTTGCTAAAATAAATTGATAATAATTGATTATAGATAACATGGGCTCTACTTTAGTAAGTTGGGCACCAGTTAAGTGTGTTTAGTAGTAACCAATGAATATTGGCTAACTCTGGCACTAATTTACTAAAATATATTGATAAAAATTGATTATAGATAACTTGGGCACTACTTTAGTAAGTTGGGCACCAGTTAAGTGTGTTCAGTAGAAATTAATTAATATTAGCTAATTCTGGCATTAATTTACTAAAATAAATTGATAATAATTGATTAAAGATAACGTGGGCACTACTTTAGTAAGTTGGGCACCAGTTAAGCGTGTTTTGTAATAATCAATTAATGTTAGCTAATTCTGGCACTAATTTGCTAAAATAAATTGATAATAATTGATTATAGATAACATGGGCTCTACTTTAGTAAGTTGGGCACCAGTTAAGCATGTTTTGTAATAATCAATTAATGTTAGCTAATTCTGGCAATAATTTGCTAAAATAAATTAATAATAATTGATTATAGATAACGTGGGCTCTACTTTACCAGTTAAGCGTGTTTTGTAATAATCAATTAATGTTAGCTAATTCTGGCACTAATTTGCTAAAAAAAAACCAGTTAAGTGTGTTTTAAGTTGTAATCTATTAATATTAGCTAACTCAGGCACTAATTTACTAA
>NW_022689437.1:0-811 GCF_011630105.1 Anneissia japonica | reverse complement strand
ATATTTTTTTGACGTATTTACGACGTATTGTTGATTTAATATGCTGAATCATTATTAATGGAATATAGGCCTACCTATTATATTTCTATAAATTAATCAACAATTATCTCATTAATCGCACTATCGTAAATTAGCCTATTGAAGCATTATTGAAGTATTATTAATGATTCACTAAAGCATTATTCGAGCACCTTTATTAATATTATTGTTATTATTATTATTTATTTTTTTATATATATTATTTATCAACCATATTAACATTGAAAACATTAATATACATATGTGGATAAAATTATGGCAGAAAATAAACTTATAATTTATAAGATTATTTTTTAAAACAGAATCTAATAGATAACGTTTTTATTTAAAAGCAGGTTTAGCATGGACGTAATTTTATTTAATATGCTGATTATTACTATTTCATTAATTAAACTATCGTAAAATTATTATTATTATTATTGTTTGTTTATTTCTTGTTTTATGTATATGCCTAGACCTATATAATATATATTGTATACATTTAACAATTTAATTATAAATAATTATTTAAACTAATTTTTAAATAAATATAATATAATGTTAACAATAATATAGGCTAAGCTAGACCTAATCAATTATTGATATAATAAAGGCAAATATTTAGAACATCATTATTACAACACCTTCATGACAGTCCAGCCCTCCAAATCTTGTTTTAATAAATAACTGAATTCACTTCAATGATATTTTTGATCTTCATTCATTATTTATCATTTACTTTTTATTATTATTTATTTATTATTATTATTATTATTATTATTATTATTATTAT
>NW_022689436.1:0-663 GCF_011630105.1 Anneissia japonica | reverse complement strand
GAAATTTACCTTGATGATTCATCGTTTTGATCAGACAGTAAATGGCAGCAGTAATATAAACTATAGGTACCTGTCAATTTTCAGAATCCAGTGAATCATTTTTTTTTTTTTTTTTTTTTTTTTTTTGATCAAATCAGTTTATCACAGCGAGCGGACGTATTCCTGTGAGCTCCGCCAGGCCTGCAACACTCTTAATTGCCTGATGTTCTACCTGCGAATTTCAAACGACTTCGGCTGCTATAGGAGCTATGCAAGGACACTCCCTCAGCCTAAATCATTGTGCAATATTATTTCTCAGTCTACATTTGGAGCCTAACTGATATTTTATATGGAATTGTATTGCTTTTTTAAATTTGCCTACTGAAATTGCTGCTGTGATTTGATTTGTTTGGGGAATTTTTGATGTCTTCGGATCTCCTGATTGTTTTTAACTGAATTTTATGGTGTTTTCCTTTGTTAATTTTGGTGTGTTTTCGCGTACTATTCTTCTTGCTCGGATTCTGTCTTCCTGTTGGTTTGTCCTGTTTTTGAGACTGATTTATTGAATATTATTTTTAACTTGTTCACTATAACCTTCTCCTGGACATACGTGAATTGACATACCAAGCATACCGTCACCGTACTGCACTAGTTACTAAGCACTGTTCTACTCTATTATAATCA
>NW_022689435.1:1245-2100 GCF_011630105.1 Anneissia japonica | reverse complement strand
GATGCTTCCGAGGCGTCGACGTGGCGCCGTCGGTCACGTCCGTGATGACGTCCGTGTACGAAGGCGACGCGAGGGGATACTCGGTGGCATCGCAGACCGTTCTCGAGCGGATGGTTAGGTCACGTGGCGACCTGACTTTCAGCGAAGTCTTCGACGGAGACCTTTTCGTGCACACGATACCTTTAGACGTCGACGATTCGAGCCAACCGCAGTGGAGCGACGGCGCTGCGTTGGATCTGGCTGAAAAGTTTCGTCGCGTTCTGTCCAGAGAGCTTGGTAACTTACCCGAAGAGCCGGACGTCTACTCCAGCGACGGCAGTGCCAAACTTTCGCTGCACGTGTACCAACGGCTTCCCCGACCGATCCGGAACTTGGCCGCCCTCTCTTCGATGATGACGTCCTTGCGACAGGTGTACCCCGAGATGAGGTACGTCGACCTTTCCATGTACGCTGCCGGTAAATCTCTGCGGCTGCCGGGATGTTGCAAGATGTCCGAAGGAAAATCGGTGAGGCGTCTGAGACGCGTCGGCGGCGACGGTCAACTACACGTTCGTCGAGCGCTCGCGCATTACGACCACTCGCCGGGCGTGAATCGTAAACCGTACGATCGACCGATGGTTCCGCCTAACCGACAGTCCCGAACGTCGAATGGTTTCGAGAAGTTGCTGTCCGAAGAGGATCTGTCGAGAATCGTGTCTGCCGTCGAATGTGCAACGTCCATCCGAAAGAAGCGCACGGTCAGGAGAGGAAACTTTCTCTTCTTCGACACGGACGAGCGACACTGCCCGATGTCCGGACGACTTCATCGGTCTTGCAGGCAGAAGCTGCAGCACGAACTGGGTACCGGCGTGGTGA
>NW_022689435.1:933-1218 GCF_011630105.1 Anneissia japonica | reverse complement strand
GGCTGCCGTCACAAGTTCGAGGACACGGTCATCGACACAACCCGACCGTCCACGTAGACGAGAGCGTCGTCCGACTCGTCGTGTCCGCGATCGCTAGGCACGGGGGGATAGCCGATGCTGATCTTGCCGCTCCACAGGTCGGTACGCATGTTAACTGACAGGGATTTTCCTCCGCGCTTGTCGTACGTCGGTCCTTGAACCAGCACCTTGTGATCCCGAACCGTGTCGTTGTACATCGTGAAAACGTAAGTTTTCGCCTCTCCCGACAGCATGTACATCTTGGAG
>NW_022689435.1:0-822 GCF_011630105.1 Anneissia japonica | reverse complement strand
CTGTATCCGGTTTCGGAAGTGACGACCACGTCTCCGAAGCTCAGTTTGCAAGACCGCTCGTCGAGCAGTTTTTCGGTGCGTCTCTGGCGGGCGTGATTCATGCAGACTACGGCGAGTAGCAGGAGCTGGACGCCGAATAGTACACCGGCAGAAACTCCGAATAAACGGTACCCACGATCGCCATCGTTCCTCGTTCCGCGCGAACGGCTTCTCGCAGCAGAGGTTCCGCGCTCCAACCTAACCTTTCGTTTGGAACCGGAGTCCATCGAGTCGGGGTCGCCGTCGATATCGCGATCGCTAAATTGTTTTCTGTGTTCGACCATCCTGGACGAAACGTCAGGTTCGCCTTCGTCCTGTTGCTCACCGTCGACACGAGGAGGTCTTCGGTGGATGAAAGTTTCTTCCTACCCTTCTGCAAATCGTGCAACAGCAGAGATAAAGACGATATTAGAACTATCGCGAAACAAACAACCGTCAGTTTCATACCATCGTCGAGAGCGAACGCTTCCGCACGAACGTTAACGTTGACCGTTCATTCCCCCATCGCTTAGGCATGGGCGTTGCATCTGCTCCCGTTAAGGCGGTGTCGTGGACTTGCAAAGCCGTGCACTGTATCATTTGCGTGTGTTTGGTCGTCGTCGTGGTGCTGGTGGTACTCTGGATCTTGGATTTTGCAGAAATTTTAAAAAACATCTAATCGCATGAACGAGGGCAAAGGTGGAGTGGCCGTCGTCGACGTCGTCGCCAATCCTCCGTTTTACCGAAGACACGCGAATTTGCTGATCTGCGTGTTGCTGTTCCTGGTCGCCGGGCTGTCCGTGT
>NW_022689434.1:0-2097 GCF_011630105.1 Anneissia japonica | reverse complement strand
TCCCAGAATAACACTTATACACACCCATACAAAAAAGAAACAAAGGGCTTCAAATGAATGTGAAAGGAAAAACAAATAATACAGTTGTAGTGAGTAAATGTTATTTAGATACAAATATTTACAGATTCAGATCTTTTATTGTCATAAAAATACAAGGTACAATTATGAAATTTTCTTCCTTATTGCAAATCTACTCCAGTATAAAAATAAATATAGATATATTAAAAAGCACATACGGTAATACAAAAACACAATTCTAACTACAAGAATTCTACTAACAATATAGATTATCTTAGTTTCCTCTTATTAAATTCTACAATTGCTGATGAGCCTATGAGCCTATGTTACCTTTATTGAAACTACTAACAATATACATTATCTTAGTTTCCTCTTATTAAATTCTACAATTGCTGATGAGCCTATGAGCCTATGTTACCTTTATTGAAACTACTAACAATATACATTATCTTAGTTTCCTCTTATTAAATTCTATAATTGCTGACGAGCCTATGAGCCTGTGTTACCTTTATTGAAACTACTAACAATATACATTATCTTAGTTTCCTCTTATTAAATTCTATAATTTCTGACGAGCCTATGAGCCTTTGTTACCTTTATTGAAACTCTTTCATTCATGAATGAAAATGGAATAGGATCAGCATCCCCAGGCTGCTGTACTAATCCTGAGTAATCTATCGACGTCCCATCTACCCTTGGAGGAGTTCCTGAAGTGCAATCAAAGGTGATGATTACTGTACTTATTCCAAACAATGTATTATTCTGATATGTAAGGCTATTCATTTTATTTATTCTTTTCTATACAGTATTTTTTACCTTAGATGTGACAATTGCAAATCTATCTAGTTTCCAAATAAAGCCAGTAAATTTTGAAGGAATTCAAAATAAAAATGTATTAATGTACCTTATTTCATAATTTATTAACATAATTGATCAATTTCCTTGATTGAGTGGCCTCTGTATATTTATTTATTTCAAAATATTTTGTGAAGGTGGTCCACCCATCTTGAGCTCTATGATTAAAATTACTTATAATATAATTACATCATACATATACAAATCATTTCATACATTTTTAACCTGCTAATTGCATTTATTAGCACAATCATACATTTTCCAAAAAAACATTTTAAAATAAATAATTTTTAACACATTAACTTCACTTACCTGTTTTTAACCTTCCTACTGTGAAGCCTGCATCTTCTAAGGTCTTTGCTAGTCCTACAGATGGTTCATCTCCTAGCCTGCCAGCAGGCCTTGAATCCAGGCCTAGATGAATCTCACCACGAAGGAAAGTTCCAGCTGTTATCACGACTGACTTTCCATAAATCTTCTTCCCATCAGCTAAGAAAATTAATTTAAGTATAGAACTTTCTAAACAAAATTGCATGTCAGCATGGTTTTTCTAAACTAATAAGAAAATATATATTAATAATTATAGAGATTTGTGTTTGTGAATGTTTCTGTTTTTGTTCTAAGTATTTTGTTAAAAAGGGATTACAGAGAAAAGGCAAATGAGGTTTCTTCTTTCGACCAAATTGCTTTATTTTACATTTGTTTCAATTGACTTGATGTTCTTTTCTTCAAATACATTTGTTTAAATTGGTCAATAAATGTATTTTTGAACCAAATTGCTTTATATTACATTTGTTTCAATTGATTTGATGTTCTTTTGTTTAAATTCATTTGTTTAACTTGGTCAATAAATGTATTTTTGAATTTTATTAAATTTTTTATTTTATTTTATTTTTTTTGATGGTTATAATAATTATTAGCTGCAAGATGTGAATTATAATGCAACAAACATCATGAAACATAACAATCACACATCTGAGGCCCCCAGACCTCCTGACAAAACAGCTGGCACATGGCGCTATACAAGCCTGAAAAACGTTGCTAATAACATCTAGCTTCCAGCTTCATTGCCTGACGAAAATCCACAGATAGTAGAATGAATGGTAGCAGTTCATTTTACTTGTTTTAAATTATCAATACTACCAATAACAACACAATTGCCGCAAAGTAACAATTTACACCATACAGTACCCAGAATGACTCCATTACAAGCCTGCTTCATCC
>NW_022689433.1:0-8328 GCF_011630105.1 Anneissia japonica | reverse complement strand
TAACAAGATATTTATATTTGTGATAAGGTAAAACCACAGTTTATGTTGCCTAAATGCAGAGATTTGGAAAGAAGATTCAGGCTGTCAGCAAGCAATAATTCCTTTAACTTTAGTCCTACTGTTCATTGCCATGCCACCTTTAACCTTTTTATGAATTAGTTGAGTGGCATATTGCCAACACAAGTTTAATTAGTTTGTATGAATGGGTTTATAGTATGGCATCATGCCCACACTAGAAAGGAATGCCACCATGTGATAGCAAAAAGACCTGATCGTGTAATTCACTAACCAAAAAATGTGGTAGACTATATAGTGAATTATGTTACCATAATTAAGCCAGAAAAATGTTTTGCCTAAGCCCAACTATAGTAGTATGAGTAGACCTATAATAATGTGGGCTCCTAATTTTCCAACATATAAGAGGCTAAGCCTAGCTAGATGCATTTTAAATTGCAATATTAAAATATTAGAACAACAAATTTGAAGTTTAAAATTTACTAAGAGGATGAAATATGTCTTCAAAAAAGGTGTAATGAATCTCAGAATTTTAAGAGAATCCAGTGCATATACCCCTTGTTGCATGGTTGCTACAAAGCTTATATCTGGCCTACAAAGCCCAAACTATTAGCCTACAAAGCCCATACTATTAGCCTACAAAGCCATAGAATTGATTGCATGTTAATGAATGTCAGATATTAATTCTATAAAAAATATAAATGAAGACTTGCCTATTGTAGTATTCTTACAGCTCTTCATTGTAGACCGTTGATCTGTAACGCACAAACACATTTTTTAGAATGAGCGGATGTTTCAGAAGATCGCTTATATTAAATGGTACAGTTCCGGTTCTAACCAGTCAATAAGTCTAGAATATTCGGGCTAGAATTCGTTAGCTGATGTAATCCGGAATAGGTCGAGAAGGTTCCATTGTAACTAATAGAACTGAATTTACACCTATTGTTTAAAAAATTGATGTTTTTTTTTAGTGGATTAGAGCATTAGATCATGTATTATGAAATATTATTATAACCTAGAATTATCTTTGCTGTAAAATCGTCCCTTTAGGACATGCTTGTTTGTTTTGAAGGCAGTGACCAACAATGTATTGTTGGAATACATTGATTGGTTTTTATGAATGAACTATGTCGCAACACTAATAAGCATGTGACGATGATGATTAAGGTGATGGAATATTCCAGTAACTTTCCAACAAGTGGTTAAATAATGGGATCCTGACTGACCATCAATATTGAAATTTCACTTGACTTTTGGGGATATGTCCCATCCAATTTTTTTATTCTCCTAACATGTACTTTAATACCATTACTTCTTTCAAGACCTGTTGATAAAAAGCACATACCTGACCTACAAAGCCCAATCTGTTGGCTTACAAAATCCGCATTTTCGTTGACAGTGTATATTTTGGAGTCACATATTTGTTTAAAGAATTATAAGTCTTAGAATAATAATGATCTTAACAATTATATTGCACTTATAGCTTTTCATTGTATACCTTAGAACCATAACATACAAATAATTGTTTTTGGAATGAGTGGAATCTTCAAACAACAAAAGCATTCAAGAGTGTTTGAGCGAGGGCATTAACTAACTGATGCTAATGCTATAGAGAATGGAATAAAAAGGTTTTATTGTGGAGGGATGAACCTGTCTCACACACACAGAAAACTTAGTTCTCTCCCCAATGATGTTTTTTCATGAGTATACAAGTAATGAATGTTTATGAGTGCAATGGGAAGAGTATTTTCATGAGTTGGAAGATTGACTGTTTTTGGAATATTCCGCACAGATTTCGGCAAGTTTGAACTAGTTTTAGAGAGATCATCCGCACAGTTAAAATACTTTACAGTAAATAAAACCTCCAATACATTGCACAATGCTGAGTTATGACAAGCTGAGCTATACACCAACCAACAGTTGAGGAGATTCTAAACAAAAAATGGATAGGGCATAACATAATTTCTGGATTTAAACTTCCGGAAAAAGTCATCGTATCCTAGGCATCATGCAATGGACGATTTGGATGGGGAAAAAAATGCATAATGGTACACAATTTCAACGGTGAGCAATGGAATGGGCACAATAATTAATGTCGCGTGGTACGAAATCGACCAATCAAATGACTGGGATCTATTTAGGTGTGTTATAATTATATATAATTAATTATATAATTAAATATATATGTGTATATATATATTTATATATGTATGTCACACTTCATTGGGCTATATATTCTGACTTGGGAAAGGAATACTTGATGTATATTGTTGAATAAATTGTGTTTTTTTTTTCTATAGATAAGAGCATGCATGTAAAATTAAAAAAACCTTTCAAATTTTTTGGTAGGAGAGGGAATGATAATTTTTACACTAGAGAAGATCATGAGATCAACATAACCTATGAATGATAAACTGATTACTATTGAATAATAATGATGGATTAGGCCTTATTCACGAATGATGCATTATTACGGTTTATCATTTAAATTTTTTAAAAGAAGTAGTAACACAATATACACTATTGAGATTAATGTTGCAATTGTTACTACAACCTAGGATTATGTTTGCAGTAAAATGTACCTTCAAGACAGTTTATTTATTTTGAATTCAGTGATCCGGAATGAATTGTTAGAATACAAATGAACTACGCCACCAATATACCATTAGCAGCCTTCTTGCCAGGAATAATTTTGTAATCATGGTCGAGTGCATGTTTGCTGTTGTTGTGTTAAATAATAATTAGAATACTTTGAAGTGGTAATTATTAATTGCGTAAAAATAGTTTTAAAAATAATAGAAACCAACTAAAATACTGTTGTGTTCCGACTGCAGTCTATCACATATGTACGGTAATTCGGAAATTCAGTATTAAAGTGTTTCATAAGAAATTTACGTAAATTCAATTAATAAATGTTGTTTTATCAATTAATCACCATTCATAAAAACTGAACTTCACTGAACATTGCTATTGCCGCACATGTACGGTACTGAACGCGCCCTATCTACTAGCCGACCAGGGACCTCCCTGGGTTCAAAGGTACAGCACTGTACCTACTTGCACTTGCGTACAAAGAGATCCTGCAGTTGAGCTTGCATTGAAGGCGGTGCCTCATGATGATATGCGATTGAACAAGTACTGTTCCCTATGACAACATTGCAGTTTGACACTTTATTTATTGTTATAACTTTTTGAACAAAATATACTTAGTACATATTTTTTGAGAGTGGTGCAAATATTTTAAGCGTGGTACAGTCTTTGCTTATTTTTTCTAAGTGTGGCGGTCATTTCGTTTTTTCGCCCCAAGCGTGGCGGTCCTGCCACACTTA
The DNA here is from genome assembly GCF_011630105.1 of Anneissia japonica. Taxonomy (NCBI): domain Eukaryota; kingdom Metazoa; phylum Echinodermata; class Crinoidea; order Comatulida; family Comatulidae; genus Anneissia; species Anneissia japonica. The sequence goes on along the minus strand of NW_022689433.1, from coordinate 4,984 downwards.
AGAATAGCTGGCGAGACCCCTGATTAACATGCGACGATGATACTCTAGTAACTTTCCATCATGTGGATAAATAATTTGATGGCCTGACTGACCCTTAATGTGAACAAACGTTGCTGACCTTTTTTATGGCAAATATATATATATTAATACAGTAGTTATAATTATTTTAAAGAAGCATATTAAACATTAATATTGCAATTATTACTGTAACCTAGGATTATGTTTGTAGTAAAATGTACCTTCACCCTTTTTCTTGACCTGACTGGCACCTATGGCTTCATAAGCATAGATTCTAGCTCTTTTTGGCTCACAGAGTTCTCTTTCTGCGTGTTCATTACAGCTTTCATTATTTGTCATGTCAACTCATGTATTGGTCAGTTACTTTTTTCAGATTTTTTTTTTTTTTTATACTTTTTATTTTTCATTTTATTAAAATTTAGTAAAATTTGCTTAATGTTCACCTGAAGCATTTCCCATATATTTTTTATTTTATTAACATTTTTAACAAATGAAATATCATTAAAGTAACTTGTGTTTAATTTCCATAGATCTGGACAATGTTTTTCCTTCATCAAATCTATTTTAATGGAAACATATCATTTGTAGAAATGATCCATAAAATTAGCCGGTGTATTTGAAACGAACCAGTTTTTAGGTTTGAAATTCTAGATGCAGAGGTGTACAGTAGTAAAGGTGGGCATGACCACCCAGCCTTGTAGTTTTTTTGCATTATACATGGGCAAAGATGTGTGCTGGTATAACAGACTTGTATGTAAGAAGCCAGTGTAAGTTGCAGAGAACTGGTAAAATGTGGCAAGATTTTTTTTTTTTTTTTTTTTCATGTAAGTTTTAGGAAGGTTGTAAAGTAGACTAATATAATTGACATTACAAATGCATGGACCAATGTTTCAGCTGATGCATGATCCACTGGAGTAGATGCAAGATTTGGAGGTAGGAGGTGCGAGAGAACCCACCTCCTTAGCCCCACCACCTCCTTAGCCCCACCATGGTTGGGGCTGAGGTAGTGGTGTATTTTGAGAATATGGACTGCTAGATGCCCAGAAACAATAGAATACAACAATTATTTTTCTTAATACAATTTAGGGTGGTGCAATTGCACCATCAGTTATTGTAAAGTGCAACATCTAGTCCCGAGCGCATAGAGACCATGTATTATGCGCTATATAAGTCTCTAACCATTACCATTACCATCTGCATCCGCATCCACCCCAGTTCCAGTAATCTATGGCTGCTACCAATTTTTGTGAATGCCCAATATTGTTGAAGAACAAGATTCCATTGACTTATAGAAGAAACAAAACAAATTATTTTGATTAATAGTTTATTTACATGATTATTTACATTTACAAGAATAGGGAAATATTCCATATGATAAAAGATGTATTCACTAAATGAGTAAGAAATGAAAATAATTCATCCAAAGCAATATAAGGCAAAAATTGTGAGGGAAAATATTCAGATGGGAAGTCCACATTCTACAGTGAATTTTCAAATATATTCATTTAGAAATTACATACAGTACAACTCTATCATTGAAAAATAATGCAGTCAAAGATGAAGTTTAAAAAATTATACTTTGTTTACTTGCTCATACTAAGTACTTTTCTGCAAATACTGTTATATAAATATTGAATAATAGTATTATTTATTGCAACTTAATTTAAATAAATGGGTTTGTACTATGGCTGCACCATTAAATATTTTAGCAGGTTATTCTGAGTTATGAAAAACATATTATTTAAAAATATATCAGTGTAAATGCAACTACGTACTGTAAGCATATTGTTTATATAAACAGAATTTATGTACCATGCTGATCGTTGCATATACCATTTTAATTACAATATTAGTGTACTGTAACTGATGTAAATTGACCAAACCTACAGAAAACCATTTTCATTTGGATTATGCAACTACAATTATTCATGCATGCAATTGTAATAATTAATTGTGTAGACTTGAACCAATATGTACTGATGTCATGTAATGGTAAGAGTTTTCCTGCATAGTTTCATTTAAAAAACAAACTGAGAAGTCCAAATACTAATATAAATTTCAAGTTGGAACTATGTCCATCTTGACCTTTACTTCCATTGTTAGGTCCTTCTGTGGGGGTTACAGGTAGGATGCTTCCACAACCAATTTCATTGTCATTGTCATTGTCATGTCCTTCTGTGGGGTTTACAGGGGGGATGCTTCCACAATCAATTTCATTGTCATTGTCATTGTCATGTCCTTCTGTGGGGGTTACAGGTAGGATGCTTCCACAACAAATTTCATTGTCATTGTCATGTCCTTCTGTGGGGTTTACAGGTGAGATGCTTCCACAACCAATTTCATTGTCATTGTCATTGTTAGGTCCTTCTGTGGGGTTTACAGGTGGGATGCTTCCATAACCATTTTCTTGTAGGCATTTGGTTATCTCCTGGCCAGTTATGGTTGTAGCATTTTTATATTCCGCTACTTCCACAATACAAGCGTAATTCTTGTTCGTCATGTCATCTGTAATGGGAACTGTCGTAATAACACAAACATGGGTCTCATTTTCATGGGAAACAAATTTCTCATCATAGATTGAGAGCTTTTGAAGCGGACAGGTCTTCCGTGAAGTACAGTATATTTTAAGTTGTGTTTCGTTTACTTTTATTTCTTTTTTTGGCCTTGAGGGAATTTGAATGACGTTGAGAACTGTTTTCTTGGAAAAATTATCACCATACGTAATCAAATAGCTTCCATTATCTGAGCACTGAAGAGACTCTATTGACACTAACAAATTTCCATGTTCGACTTCTGTCATTTTGATGCGTCCACCGCTTTTAATAATTTGTCCATCTTTCTGGAGTATGATTTTTCCAGTAGCGTTTAGGAGGGTGAATATTGTTATATTTTTCCCTTTTATACGAGTAATATTGTTCGTAGACAGGCTATGAAATGTATTGTTTGTTGCTGTGATAGCATAGATCATGCTGCTGAACACCAAATAGTTACGTACACCGGTACCTGTTGATGAACAAATGAAGTAAAAAAAAATTGAAGATCACTAGTAGTCAAGGCATTGAATGAATATATATCTTGATATTTACTGATAATCATATTATATAATTGTGGTATTAGTAACAACATGAAGACAATTTAAAAATGACTGAATAATACTAATACCTAACACCACAGGTTGTGAAGTGAAAATAATACTCATTTAGAAGTTTGAAGTACTGTAGTTTTTTCAGTTCTTCTGGTTAAATGGTTTATTTTGTTAAAGACATTAACTTTTCCAAACCAGGTATCATTGTATTTCTCATATCGATAATAACTTCCAATGGAAGATGAATCCAATCAAGTTTTGCATACACTTATTGATTGGATGGTTTTCATTTTGTCAGACCACTAATTGCATTGTGGAGAATTACATGAAATTCTCACAAGTGTAATTGTTTTCATCTTGCACTTCAAAATTATCCATATAATAAAAGCTATATATAAAAGGATAGTTTTCATATTTTTTTACAATTTTATGCTAAAAGATTACGTTTTCTAAATGATATTCATGTGAAAAAAAAGCATTTTATTTGTAAATGTAATACAGGTAGTTATAATGTCTTTTTATACAATATTATAAGAATTTTGTGGAAAAATATGTTTTTCTGTTAAAAAAGTTTGAAATACAGAGATGCATGCATAAGTGTAAGAATTTTCTATCTTTCAACAAGCACCTGGCCACACATACTTTATGTTAATGTTGGCTTAAATAATATTTCTCAGTCCTCTGAAGTGGGCTACAGAAATGAGGAATAAATGTTAAAAATAAAAAGTTTTGAATTTATGTCAAGATGCTTATAAATATTCCCATAAGATTTGGATGGAAAATATGTAAATGGAGGCTTATTGGCTTGATGCTAACATAAGCGGTAAAGACTAAATCTAGCAGTCACGATTAAAATTGCTTAAATATTTATCAGAATTATTTCGTCATCAGCAAATTATGACAGACTCGTATACACTAGATCAACTCAACACAGGTTTCTTTGATCGGCCTCACACAAAGTATCGCGGGAATTTTGATGTTTAGATTTAGCGTTCCGTGTACAAAATAAGGATTAGGCCTACAAATATATTCAATAGCTAAAAACAACTTTTAAATTTTAAAAATGTGACAAATAATTTTTAAAGCAGATTTATTGTAGTTTGTATTTTATTACATCAAGAGGATAAGAGGATCATTCATACAAATAATATAATTTTAATCAAGATAAACAATAATTTTATTCATTTTTTTTATTTGTAAAGAGAGGAAATACAGCCCTTGTAACAATTGTCGTCAACATGTAATTATCATTAATATCTAATTTTTCTTTTGTTTAGTTCTGTCTCATTAAAATGCAATACAGTAGTCATTGCTCGTACAACTATGCCCTGCTTTTACTCGTCAACATTCCACAGCTCTGGGACATTCAATAGGGGGAAACACATAGTTACTGTCTCGACGCAATGCTTATTTAAAGTCAGAGAAAATTAAACCCGGCTAACACTAACTGTTAATTAACGACCTGTAGGCCTACAAGTGCTATGTACGGTTAGCAATATTCAAGCTAGAGAATCTTTAATGGTATCATATCAATCAGTTCACTTACCGCAATGTATTACACACCGTATAATGATTAAAGATCTTGAAATTATTGCAAATAAAAATAAGAACATGCCTGTTTTAAACTAAATGTCGTAAGAGCATGCTGTCCTAAAACGACATTCATGGAAAATGACTTTAACCTTTGACATCGATTTGTTTTTTAAACTATGTCGAAAGTATGTTGCATGAGAGCTAATTTTTTAGCTAACAACCCCCCCCCCCACCAACTTGAAAATCTTTGCAATGATTACACGGACGTGCTAGAGGTAAGCCAGGGCTTGCAAACTGTCATTATTACAGTCTAGTACTTAGTAGATTTAGTAGAGACCACCAGGAACC
>NW_022689432.1:0-576 GCF_011630105.1 Anneissia japonica | reverse complement strand
CACAAAATTTATTTTCAGAGTTAGCGAGTACTTTCGACTATAAGTCTTTATCAAGCTATATGATAAATATAACATTATAAATATAAAAAAAATAAAAATATTTAAAAGGTAAAGGTAGGATGTTACGGTTGTTACACCGAAGTCTCAATTTGCTCCCGTCTCCCCGACATAGCAACCACAACACTTGGAACATAGGATTATGTATATGACATTAGCGGAATTACATGTGAGAGGTGGTGGGTGAATTGTAATGTTAGAGTGGGGGATGGTGATGGATTTGCTTGTAACAAGGATTTGACAGATTTGAAAGCGTGGGTTGAGACGGTTACCAAATAAGGGTGGTATTTTGGGGAGTTAGCGAGAACGGGGGGTGCTCGAAAAACTTGTTTTGGTGTAATGGTGTTTCAATTCCCACTAGCTTTAGGTTTAATGCCTCCTCTTTCTTTATCTCTCTTCTCTTAGAGTTGTTATTTATAATTTTGAATTAATTCATTTCGTAAATTAGGAATTGAAAGGTTGTCACTTTTTTTTCTTTTTCCTTATCTATATATTTTTATTTATTTCATATATATATAT
>NW_022689431.1:0-3779 GCF_011630105.1 Anneissia japonica | reverse complement strand
TAATGAAACTATAGTTCATTTTGTTAATCTGGTAGAAGTTACTGTGTGTGCACTGAACCAACGATTAAGATGCTTTCATTTGCTGAACTGAAATACGAGTTAATAGGGGTTTTTTTTTGTAATGTCTGGTCTGGTATTATATTCAAATCTAATAAAAGGCTTTAAATGATCGTCAATGCTACTGGTATTCATTTAAACAAAGGTAAAAAAATTTCAAGTTGGTTTTCTTTTAGCACAACACAAATACTATGTCTTTAATAGATAGCTGTTTTTTGGTGGAAATTATCACCATGTGTGAGCAGCGTTTGTTGGTAGAAATTAGTTCCATCTGGGGAGCCTTTCCAAGTAGAATTTGGCACTACGTGTGAGCCTGTTAAAAGATGGTTAAATATGACTTGAAATGACATCATTAATCACAATTAATAATCATTACCTTTTTTAGAAAATCTTAAATGATATTTTACTGAAGAAAGTACTTTAAATGTTGACAATACCTGTGGGCTGGACAGCCAGTGAAACCTCTCCTCCAGCATATTCATAGTAGCATCAAAGTCATTTAAGAACATGTACCTAAGGTTGGAATCATCAACAACATTCCACTGTCGTCTGGCATAGTGGTAGCTGTTACCGTTACCTGGTCTTGGGAAGTCAAGCCACTCAGGATGTCCAAACTCATTACCTATTTATTAAACAAAATTGGTATATTTTCTACCAAACAATTATTATTATCAATACATGTTATTTAATTTATTGAAAGAAAACAGTTGTACCTATAAAATTGAGCCATCCCTCTCCTCCAAGTGCGTGTGTGATTAGTCGGATGATTTTGTGCAGTGCCATTCCACGATCAATGACTGAGGTTAATTCTGTCATCTTTGACATGTTTGTGTACATTTCTTTGTCCATCAGCCAGAAGGCTAAGGTTTTGTCGCCTACTAAAGCTTGGTCATGGCTCTCGGAGTAGGCAATGCTTTTCTCACCATGCCTGCGATTGATAAGGGTCCATATGATGTCACCCACATTCCAATCTTCGTCTTTCACCTCTTTTAATAGCTTGAGATAAAAAGTAGAGCAGTGCTCAACATTACAATTGTATTTGGTTCTGGTTCTGGTTTGGATAAGAAGGAAGTTTACACAATACCTGACAGAATTTTATAAAACAAGGAAGAGCATGAAAAAGTTTTGGCAAGTGTTAAAAGATGTGTTACCTTCTTATAAACCTAAAGAATAAACACGCTGCAGAAGATACAGAGAAGAAATTAACTGCATTGGTCCTGGTCAGTTATACTTTTAATTAATATTATAAGTCAATCGTGACATCATCACTGCAACTCCCAATGTTATTTGCCTATTCCCCACCGTCCAATAATTTTGCAATTAGTGGACACTTGGCTTGATTTTTTTAGGTTCGTGTGCAAAAAAAAATCCTCATTTTTTCGTCACTGCGCAGACATCGCGCACTGCGCTGAAAATTGAATTGTAATTGAAAATTACTTTCGTAAAAACAAGCTTAATGAGGATCCGAAGAAAGTTACTTCAAATTCAATATTAAGTATGAACAAATAAAGAATTCATTGAATCAATGGTCCCTCATACACAAAACAAACTGAACGTTTAATAGGAATATTCTAGACCTATTTTAAAGACTCCAGGAACAGATTTGGATGTAGGCCTACGTCCAGGCAGGAGGACTGCGATGAAAATAGAATTTTAATTGAAAATTACTTTCGTAAAACAAGCTTAATGAGGACCCGAAGAAAGTTACTTCAAATTCAAATTAAGTATGAACAAATAAAGAATTCATTGAATCAATGGACCCTCATAAACACAACAAACTGAACGTTTAATAGGAATATTCTAGACCTATTTTAAAGACTCCAGGAACAGATTTGGATGTAGGCCTATGTCCAGGCAGGAGGACGTTGAGGCCTCTTCCTACTAAGCCGTAGCCTAACCTAGTTATGAAATCGTCGCACGATTTTTACCTGTCTGCATGCACCGACCAAAAAGGTCTGTGACTGTATTCTCTCTCGAATGCTTAAATGTTTATTTCTTTGACGAATGTCTATCAAAATAGCATTACAAACAAGTTCTTTCTAAAACAATTACAATAGTTATTCATCGTACTGGTACTGTTATGCACTGCTGATGTGTAAACGCGTACATGCTCAGGAACACAGATCAGCATACGCACAGCTAAATGTAAATACACACACCGTATACTATCATATCACTATAGCAGCCGATGACTGCTACACTAGTTGGTTTATCAAAGACTAAAATTAAAAGACGGTGATTGACTTATAAAATAATAAAGATAGAAGTAAAGTATGGTTATTCCAAATGCTTGCTACAATATATTTTTGAAATTTATAATGTACCTTGATCCACTTGTCTGGAATGCTCATGGCGAGACGGTAATCAAATCCCCCACCACCCTCCACTACAGGCCTGCACAGTGCTGGCATCCCAGAGACATCCTACACATAACAGTAACACAAAAGATGTGAAAGTGTCATAATTAACCATTAATAGATGTAAGTATCTCATTAGAATTAAGCTCACACTAGCGGTTGGCTGGTTGGGCCCTACCTGTCAGGGAGCCACTGTAAAATCTGTTGGGTGTGGGGATGAGACATGGTGGGGCTGTGGTGGGTGTGGACTCTGGCTTACCTGTCAGGGAAAAAGCTTGGGCCATCCCTGAGTTCACACCATGAAATTACAAATAAATAAAGTAACAAAAATACTAAAAACAAACCTCCGCAATAGTGATGCATTCTGGGTAGAACTGATGCAGCATGTGATTGGCTAACATCATGTAGACTAGTGCCTCTGTGTCTGTTCCAAGACCAAAGTATTCTTCATAGGAACCACTGAAACTTGATGCTACATAACAACAAAATACTATAATTCTTGAAAGGAAAGGATCATTTTTTCACCATTACAAGATGGCGATAATAGTAGAGGAATGTATTTATAGCATCTAACACTTCAAATATCACCTACAGGTACAATAATTTTATTCATTTATTTTGGGTGACCTGATCTGTGCAAAAAGCATTGTTATCCTCCAGGGGCCAGCAAGGTGATGATGATGGTAAAGCCCTTTAAGTTACACCAAATGAACATTTAAAATCTCACCTATGCCATGATGATGGTAAAGCATTGAGGTTACACCATCAAACCTATAACCATCAAACTTGTACTCCTCCATCCACCAACGTAGGTTAGATAATAAAAACCGCAATACCTCCCAACTATAACAACAATTACAATATAATAATTAAAGTATCAAAGCAAGGTTAAATGAAATAATAATAATAACAATAACAATAATAATAATAATAATAATAATAATAATAATAATAATATATGCGCTAAGTCAGACATCTTTTGTGTTATTTTCCCCTTAATGTCGTTTTTTAATTGTTCTCCAATTTCTCTATTGTTTAGTTCTCCTTAAGGTAGGTTTTAGTAACATAATAATAATAATAATAATAATAATAATAATAATAATAATAAAAATACATATGGATTTATAGAGTGCATATGCAAAAAGCCTTTATGCACTATACATTACCATGATAGTGATGATGATATAACCATCAATAACAAACATTAGTGACTTACTTTTTATAATCAAAAAGTCTACTGTCCCACAAATTGTGAACACCCCTATGTCCAGAATGGAAGAAGCAGGAATCAGTGCCATCCAATTGGTTTAAACCATCTAGAACATTTTTAGCAGCATGACTGTGGACAACATCAAGAAAGATGAC
>NW_022689430.1:0-580 GCF_011630105.1 Anneissia japonica | reverse complement strand
AATTTAATTTAAGTATTTAATTATTAAATTAATTATCTTCCTTTTATAATGTATAATAGCCTATAATAGTAATTATAGTATAAGTTAGTGTACTCTCTATGTATTATTATTATTTTTATTATTATTTTTATTATTATTATTATTATTATCATTATTATTATTATTTTTATTATTATTATTATTATTATTATTAAATAAAAATACTAAATTTAAACAAATTAGAATACAAAATATTAGACAAATACCATTATTGTAGTAAAGTATACTCTATTAAAGTACATTAATGGAGTATTTAATTTTGTTAATGAATGAATAACCTGTTCAATAAAATATTTTAGCTTGTAATTATTATTATAGAAATGAGTCCTATTGAAATACTGTATAATACTGGTTTTGCTGCGATTCAATAACATAAAATGATAAAATGGTAAGATCTTAGTGATGGATACATTTACATTCAAATTATTATCTTAGTTATATAATATAAATTCTGTAAATGTAAATTAATGATAATCATTAAGAATTCAAGACATTCAAATTATTATCTCAGTTATATAATATAAATACTGTAAATGTAAAT
>NW_022689429.1:0-1300 GCF_011630105.1 Anneissia japonica | reverse complement strand
AACAAATAATAATAATTTGATGATGATAAAAATAATGATATTAATAATAATAATAATAATAATAATAATAAATTTAAATAAATGTTGATGATGATAAAAATAATGATATTAATAATAATAATAAATTTAAATAAATGTTGATGATGATAAAAATAATGATATTATTAATAATAATAATAATAATAATAATAATAATAATAATAATAATAATAAATTTAAATAATGAAAAATTAAAGTTAATTAGTATTGATAAGCGTTCTTTCCAACTTTTTAAAATAAATTAAAACTGCAGTACCGTATAAAATATTTTAGTTGGTAATGTATTCATATGAAGAGGTCAACTTTTGTAAAGGAATTTCGTTGTCGAAGAGCAAGCGTTTTTAGGTTTAAGTTGCTAAAATAAATAACAAATGCGAACCTCGCATTATAAACCAGGATTACCGATTGAATAATTATGAATTTCGCCATAGAAGGTATTTTTATGAAATAGTTAGGCAAGATAACATTACACTATCAATAACAATCACTCATGACAATATTGTAAATAAACAGAAATTCCAGACAATCATTTGGGCACTAAAATCTACGTTGAACCTCTAATTTAAAAAATATAAAATATTTAAAAACTGGGGGAATAAGGGCGTAACCAACCTTTTTCTTCCATTTCCCCAAGTTTTTAAATATTAATAAAAATTTGTATTATCATTAACGCTTCCTTTTTCGTCATATGGCCTATGCTGTTTGTGTCTTACAAAATTTAGTTCTACAACCTATCAAACAATTTGTTTTCTCTGGAAATCTTGCTTTAAAACTGCTGCCAATGTACGCGTAAGATACACCATAGATTACAGTATTCTATTTTCTCTATGGAAATATATATTAATTCTGCTAATCGCCACCGCGTAACTTCCCCATCTCCTCTGAAACCGCTGCCAGGAATGTGTTCATATCTCATACACTGGGGCTTCTATATGTCACAACCACATTCCGACACTTTAAGGCTTGATATTGGATAACAACGAAAAAACAACCAAAAACCACCAAAATCAGTACAGTACCTGTTTCGCCATGTTTCACAAGTTGCTAATGTCACGTAATAATCACATCAATTCGAAGCTGCAATGCTTAGGTCTAAATGCTAAATGATTAGGTCTTAGGTCTAACGTCTCGACGAGATTTGATTGACAGATAAACCGACTAATCAGCGAGCGTCTTTTTCTCGGACAGTTTAATTTCCTTAAGGCAGGCTCAGGTCGACACGGAACTGAAAGGAACTCAACTCAACTCAACTCGTCGACAT
>NW_022689428.1:0-585 GCF_011630105.1 Anneissia japonica | reverse complement strand
ATCTATTTTATTGTACTGAACTGACCTTAATATATCTATACATAATGATATGCTGTTATTTCTCCCATTTTCAATGTTAAAATAACACTTTTTAAGAATTTGATGATAGTTTCTGCATGAGAAATGAAGGAAATCATAAATTTTGAAGGCTGATTTCTCAAATATTGTTCTTTAAACAGCTGTATCTTTAAACGCTTGTAACTTCATAAGGAAATGTTGGATTTGAATTATTTTTTTACCATTTCATAGCTCTAATACCCAATTCAGACTACACTCTCTTGCGATCGATTGCAATGTAATTGGTGGTAATCCAAAACTGATTACTCCCGATCGCAATCAACGAACGCATTCAGACCAACACAAACAAACTTTACATTCTAGGGTCTAGGCCTCTGGTGGCTAGGCCTATGTTGCCTGACCTCAGCCAAACAGTGCCTGTGGAATTCGTTGTAATTCGTTGCGATCAGATTCCGTGGTAATCGGGAGTAATAAAGACTGTAGCACCCAATTGCAACGGGTAACAATTGCGATATCGATTACATATCGACAACTATTGGTGAGCTTTCACACACGATTTTACCTTGC
>NW_022689427.1:0-755 GCF_011630105.1 Anneissia japonica | reverse complement strand
CAACACGATGGCGTGTATTTCAATACTTGAAGTATGTATTATACTTTCTTATCTGAGATTAATCAATGGACCTTTCGAAGTGTTTCTGCGTGGGCAAGTTCTCGATATGTCAGCGTGTTGTAGGGCCTAGGTTATGGAGCGTAATGATAGTCAATAGCAGACCTACCAATTCTCATGCCTACGGCGTGAGAATCACGCCTCAGTGCCTCTTCTCACGCTCACCCGCTCAACAATGATTTTCTCACACCGGTAGTCGATGAGACAAAAAAAGAAAAAAAATAAAACAAAACACAGGGAGCTATAATATTTAAAAAATCGATGATCGGAAGTGCCCCCTACTACCTTCTGTATGCAAGAGAAGCGAGTCTTTTCAATGGTTCGGAAAAACAAAACTGGCTTTCGCCAGTGGCGTAACTAGGTTCTGAAGGGCCCTGGTTTGAGAGTACCGTCGGGGCCCTTGACACATAAATTAGCAATTACTACTCTTTTACTGAAGTAATCCATACTAATATCATCCCCCGCCAAACATCATTCCCATGAAATCGAGTATTGTAAAATTTATTATTTTTTCAATTATGTTAAAATTAAAAGTACTAATATTGTAACTATGATCATTTAGAGAGAAAGAAACCTATACAGGCCATAATTATATTTAGCGTTTGGGTTGATAAAAACCGGCGCTGGTATCTCCGCATAGTTTATTTCCATTTCCTGTCAATTGAGTAACCCTAAACACTGCTCTTCTAAGGGGCTCC
>NW_022689426.1:0-672 GCF_011630105.1 Anneissia japonica | reverse complement strand
CCTACCGTGATTGAGGACGAGAGGTTCCACGAACTTCGTGATTTCGTACAGCGTCATGCATATTCCGGCGACTACGACCCTGGAGGCGACTATGAGGTGGCTGAGAAGATAGCAGGCTACCGCCGTCACGATGGAAATCCAAAAGTACGGTCTTATCGGCAGCCACCTAAACGCGGTTTCCAGCAGGGCTAGCTTCAGACCCATGCCGATCGTTTCAGAGACAGGCGTCCGCGAACGCTAACATCGCTTCCGACAGTCCGGCGTAGGGATGCTCGCAGACTGCACCGTAACGGTAGACGGGACAGACGCAGTGCTGCCCGTTCTTGGCGTCCGAGTAGACGCACCTACCACCGTTTCGTTCGCAGCCGGAACAGTCGACGGGTTCTTTGTGCACCGCAATCTTCTTTTCGCACACCGGCCCCGCGAATCCGTCGTCGCACACGCAGTACTTGGACGCGCCGTCTTGCTCCAATCGTCCACGATCGCCGCCGCCGCACAGATGGTCATCGCACCTATCTTTCGGCCTTCGCACCAAGAGCGCGAGCAACGTCACAGTCGTAGCGATCAACAGAGCCACGAACGTCATCCGACAGAACCCGCGGTCGCATTGCGATCGACGACGCGTTCCTGCTGGGTTCGATCGAATCTGCACCTCCGAACTGTACGGACCAT
>NW_022689425.1:0-536 GCF_011630105.1 Anneissia japonica | reverse complement strand
AGTGGACGGCACGAGCGACGGCCTTACACATCTCTCTTTTTTATGTTTTCGACGTCTAAAGTAACTCCTACCTTTGATAATCAAAGCTGTAGCAGCCAACAATTTTATTTCTTTTAAAGCAGAATCTTACATATATTGCAGAGCATGGTGAAACATCATCAACTATGACAACATTGAAATATTTGTATTGTACGCCTTATTTGTTTAGACGCTTGCATAACGCATCGTTTTCAATGACGATATTCAAACGGACACCGGCAATCAACAGACGGCGTTGCGTCGCCTAGAGCTCACGGGGAGCGGAGTTAGATTCGTCGTACGACTGTTGTAGGCCTACGACTCAGTGAGTGTCCTGCTTAATTAACACAGATTTATAGTAACATTTTCAGTGACTAGCGTAATTTCTGATGGATTTATCTATTATACAATAACTTCAAAATACGAAGACCCGGCTTCTCTTCATTTGTTACTGTATCATTTATTTTATTTTATTACATAAATACATGCATACATATGTACATACACACATACATGCA
>NW_022689424.1:0-544 GCF_011630105.1 Anneissia japonica | reverse complement strand
GAAAGAGATTGCATCTTTAGATCTCCGATCTTGTTCACAAATTCGTGAACTAGTGCTGTCTCGTAAGAATTTTGTAGGACGCGTTAAGAATGACAAAATATTCTCTGTATCTACTGGAACCGAGCCGCATAGCTTATATTCCACTATTTGCATTCACACCTGGGCTGTGTATATATATTGCCTTGGTTTGGCTCTGTAATCATTAGTGGTTGCCTTCATTAGTGGTCGTGGGACTAGTTTGGGCCTACCTAAGCTGGTCGAACGTTTCATCTGTACTCTAGCTGCACTGATGAGGCCTGGAAGGCCGAAACGGATCCGTCTGCAGATATTGGGATTCCTTCCAGTGGATGCTTAGTTTATTTTGACGATGACGTCATCAGAAACCCTGAAAATATTCAAAACAAACGGCCCTTTTCAGAGCAACCATAAGTAAAAAGACTATAACATAAACTATAACAATAAACAAACCATAATGCAATGTATTTTCATTAAACAGCAACGTTGATTGAGTCTAATACCGGGTTGTTATAATCTAAAACCATGT
>NW_022689423.1:0-628 GCF_011630105.1 Anneissia japonica | reverse complement strand
AGAAGGGCTATCCTAGGCATATAGACCTCGCTAGACTAGGCCTAGGCTATAACAGGCCTAGCCTATGAAGGTAGACCCCAGACTATGAATTGGCTAGGCCTAGTTAGAAGCCTCCACCCAAACAAAAAAATGCCATAAAAACTGTCCGCGCAATTGGAAAAATAAGGGCCAATTTCCACGCAGATTTTTCCGAAAAAATCTTTTAGACTAGGCCTAGGCCGGTAGGCCTAGACGTACGGCGCTCTACCCACTAGCTAGGCCTAAGCTTTGCTTTGACATAATATATAATAAATCTGCTACGGGATGTCCAAAAAACATGTGATATGAATAAAATTACCATTCCTGTCTTGCCGCACGTTTATATTTCCCGGTAAACCTAGGCGAATAAGTTCACCAAGTTCATCATCATCAGCGACGGGCCTTGCTTGGTTCATCATCGCCAATAAATGCCATAATTTGGCCAAAATTTACAATAAGCCTACGAGACTCCGCAGCTTTTTCTTCATCGGATGATGACGACTGATTGTCTCTTGCCATAAGATCGGTCAATTAATATTAATAATATTGGAATTGTGATGAACACTATAAATCCGCGAGAACAAAATGGCTACAGCTAAAAACTTGGGTA
>NW_022689422.1:0-506 GCF_011630105.1 Anneissia japonica | reverse complement strand
AAAAAAACGTTTTGTTGCAATTATGTCCAACTTCGGTGCTTCAAATCCGTATTTCTGGTGGACTAAAACATATCTCAGCCTAACCGAACGACCGCATTGTGCGAGATGCGAAGTACAAAAAGTAATCTCATTAGAGAGGGCGCACTTTATTGACTGTATAAAGTATACATAAAAGCTGTCTCTTATACACATCTAGATGTGTATAAGAGACAGGCAGTGGATGCGATCTACAACCTCTGAATTTGCCTAGTAACGATGAATTCGTCGAGAAAATGGTAATATTTTATGAGAAATAGTCTGTATTTCTCATTTTTTTTATTTTTTTGCATAAAACTAAAATTTATACCAATATTTTTCCATGATTTATAATAATTGGAGTAATGCAAATGCATATTTTCTAAAAAAAAGTCATTTTTAGTGAAATTTTGCCGGGAATGGGGCTTTAACTCTGCCATTATGCATTGCGATAGGATCAACTTTGCTCTCTGTGGATGGGTTAATTTAAC
>NW_022689421.1:0-1157 GCF_011630105.1 Anneissia japonica | reverse complement strand
TGCTTATATTTAATAGTGCAGACAGATATCGCTAAGTATTCTCATATCCATTTTGTTTTTGAAACTCAACCTGGATAAAGACTAGAAGTGCATAATGGAAGGTCTTTAATATAAAATTTGTTTTATGTCTCATTATTCTCCATTGTAATGTTGTCTGCACAAAAGACCAATGAGATAACTCATACCTCGATTGACAAAATCGGGAAGAATGTTAATGTAAAATACAGTATCAAATTTTTGGGATGAACATAGTATGGTAAATATGGTTGATTTGGGAGCTATGCTAAGATAGCATCACATGCACAGTGTATTGGTACAGTATAAACATTCACATCTGACATTTGACATGCATTTATCATTCAAATGTTCTGCATCGTGATTGCTATTTGTGACATCATGTTTCAATGTTGTGTGTGGAGTATTATTACACACCCAATGTTATGTTAATCAGTGAGCTTGGTAGAGACACTGATAGATAACTGCTACATATATATGTATGTTGAGAATTATTGGCATCTAATATCGTAGAGGTATAAACTATAATACCTCCTTTGCTAATATTGAGTGTGGGATATTATTAAGCACACAATGCTAATGTGTTAATGAGCTTATTAGAGGAAGATAGATCACATTAGATTTTATCAATGTTGAGTATGGCCACTAATGTTAATATTGAATGTGGGATATTATTGGGCCTGCAGTGTTAATATTAATTAGGTGAGCTTGCTAGAGGAAGAGCTGAATTATAGACTAGTTAGATGATGTGTGTTGAATATTAATGAACGCATTCATATGTATGTATTCAGCAATCATTTATTCTATTTAAGTGTTATATTTTCCTTAGCTTATTTTTTATACTACTACTAACATTTGAAATGGTATGTGGGTGTTATTGTGTCCAACTGTCTATTAAGCTACCTAAAGGAAAGGATGGATAGTAGCATCTTTGTATGGTGTGTTCAGTATTGTTTGAGCCATTATAGTGTAACAGGATGAAAGGATGAATAACAAATCTGTGATTACTCAAATGGACGATATACTTATGCATGTCTGTGGAGTCAGTTTAAGTGCATTTGTAATCCATTAAATTATTGTAGTTCATGAGTATATTATTCATATATTTTATCATAACTTGAATAGCGGAGGAACGTATTAAT
>NW_022689420.1:48450-60768 GCF_011630105.1 Anneissia japonica | reverse complement strand
TTATTTTATTTTATTTATTTATTTTATTTATTTATTATCCCAGCTAACAGCAAACATAAAATTCGCCACTTACAGGGGGAACACAAACATCAAACGAATACATAAATATAGTTAACGTGAAGAATACAAAAACAAAAATATATACTAAAAATAATACACAGTAGTACAAATAAAACTAATAATAATAATAATAATAATAATAATAATAATAATATATATATATATATATATATATATATAGTATACGATAAGGTTTACTGCGATAAATATTAATATAATATAATAATAATATATTATTATATTATATATAGTGTAATATATAATAAATAATAATAATATATATATATATATATTATATAGTATATATACATACATACATACACACACACATATATATATATATATATATTATATATAATATATAATTAATGTTAAAGAAGAGCATTTATCAATTTGTTCTAAAAATAAAGGTACAGTACACACGTCATAAAAATATCGGATTCATCACTAGACTTCAGGAAAGACGTTTATATAAGTACCAAGCTAAATATCACTGTTGCCTTTCATTTATGATTCATCAATATCAAAATTAACATAATGATGTAAGTCATGCAGAGATCATTGTCATATGAATTGACCTAAGGTCAAAGTCATTGCATATGTGTGGGCATTCCAAACAGATCGTTTCCATGTTAAAATCCATTACTCTTAGCAGTCTTTGGTGTCAATTTTCTATTCACCATTGAATGCAAAATGGGTATATATTACTTCATAAAAGTTTCATTACTTTATTTATGTAATTATTATAATTATAAAATTCAAATCAACTAGTTTAAATGTTAGGTAGGTAGGATAAAAGCTAACTCGCAGCGTCATTATGCTGAATCGCGTATGGGCGTGGTCCAGGGGCGATTCCCCCGAATCACTTACATTTTAGGGGTTTCAGAGGCTTATTTAATCGATTTTATAGATAGATAGTCTAGTAATATGTAGAAAATACACATTTCTTTTTGTACCCGACGAATTGTGGTTTTCTTCTGTTTTTTTGGGGGACCCCCTCACCCCCGAAAAAAACCCAACCGAACCCTGGGTAAGGAAAGGCTCGAACCAGCGCAACCCAGGCCCTGTCTTACCGCTTGGCCACTCGAATCAGCTTTTTGAAACACAGATGTGTTAAATATTATTTAAATACGTATTCGAGAAGTACACCAATGTTTGGTTTTTTCAGTTATGATTAGGTTTACGATCAGATATTCTAAAAAGAAAAAACACTGCATAATGCCAATACCAAATAGATAAATAGATCTGGTATGCAACGGTGGCGCTAGCATTTGCCCGACGTGGGGGCCCGATTTCCCGGTCGTCGCACGAAGTATTTCGAAAATTGTCCATGGGGAGAAAGTGCCAGGGGCGAGGCCACGAAAATTATCACAATTGAGGGGTTTCAAAGGCTTATTTAATCGATTTTACAGTCTACTAATAATATTATTATTACGTATTATAATTGATTTGAAAGGAATGTAATTACAGATCTAGATCTCTAGTTTTGCTTATTGTCATTGTTTATGTATTATTACTTAAATCAATTAAACTGGGACCAGAATACCAACGAATTACTTATCAAATGCAATGTAGGGTCTACATCATATAGGCCTACTTTCAGTGGCGTAACGCCTATAGGCTCTCGGGGATCGAAGCCCTCGCCCCTCCTCCCAGTCAAAAAAAAAAAAAAAAAAAAAAAAAAAAAAAAAAAAAGAACCATGGAGTGCCATTGCACTTATTAATACACGACACGCTTCTAACACAGCCAAGGCGTTACGGTCCAGTAGAAGACACCAAAAACTACAAATTAAAACAATGTAATTCCTATTTGGAATCGCATCACAACTCTTTTTTTTTTAATTATCAATTTCCTACCAAAAGGTGTTCCACAGCTAAAATTTAAATATTCAGAAATATCAAAGAAAGGGCTATTAGAATTCATACATATCTAATACCAATCAAAATAACTGGTTACGGATGTGAGGAAACTCTTTGGCCACTTTCGTGAACACTTAATCCGAGTCGAATGCATGGGGTCCTCAACATTTTCTAGCTCCGGGCTCCGTGATTCGTCGTTCCGTCGCTGCCTACTTTGAGTATCATATGAATTAATTAAATGTGAAATTACATCTTATACATACATAGTTATTCAAACACGTAGTGCTGTTGCTTTATATATTTATTTGTTTTTTGGCAGCAGTGGGTTAATCAACTCATTAGAAGGGCCTCCAGATTATATTAAGTATTAAATTCTTGTGGTTAGGCCTATATCTCACTTAGTTATCAGTAAAATTCATATTTTGTACAAAGTATCTTTCATATACATGATTATTTATAACTCAAATCAATTACATAGGCCTAAAACAGAAGCTTTGTAAAACACAGTAGTTTATTATATTGAATATGTATCAATGAGAAGCATTTCCATCTGTCTAAGCACGGAGTACATAGAAGTCTACCGTTTTGTTTGCGTAATGCGGTGAAGTTGAGGTCAATGGTGTGTGGTGTATAATCATGGGTAATAACTTAATGCGGTGATGAAAGAAACAGGCGAATCTCGGCCGTAATGATTCTAACAATATTTATTATATGTCAGATTACATATTTGCATAAGTACATGGGAATACTAATACTACAGAATTATTCAAAATGCAGTGTGTCTATCAAACCAGCTAACCATTAACTTACATTATAAGTTCAACTTTATTGTCAACAACAATATTTATAATAATAACATAATTGACAAAAGGTGATAAGTTATAGTTAAATGAAACTAATCAAAGCTTAACACCTCCTTGATGAAAAACAATACAAACCAAATATTCTAGATTTACAATAAGTTGAATAAATCAATTTGGACGAACAATAACGGAAGCAAATTAATTATAAAATTAAAATTTATGTATATATGTGATAAGTTGAATTAAGTGGATCTGAAATAATATTTAAAAATAATTTTTCTTTAACTGCTGCAATAAAATGATTTCTATAAGTAATATTTCTAGTAACTAAGGAGAGACCATTCCATAATTTAACACCATAAAATGAAATTCTGTGTTGGCCTGAACTGATACGAGGTTTGGGCAAGGAAAAATTAATAGTATTGTTAAATCCAGTATTATATGAGTGATTGATATTTTGAAAGTAATCGCTAGTAGAATGGGATGTTCTTCCGTGATAAATATCAAAAAGAAATTTAAGAACATATAATTCATGTAATTTATAAATATAAAGAATTTTAAGCTTAAAAAACAATGGCACACGCCTTAACAGATACCCTTGTCATTTTGATAAAAGCATTATTTACTGGCCAGCTAGCGTGTTGCATACTGTGCCCCAGCTCTGTATTTTACTACAGTATTGGCATTTATAAAAACTACTGAGTAAAAAACTTATATAAAAACAATAAAAAATGGTTTGAAAGTCCATTTTAAAGACATCCAATGTTTATTTCTATAGCTAACACTCTAAAAACGGTAATACGAGTACGGTAGGCCTGTGAAATTATGTAATTTCAGCAGGTACGAATAGGTAAAAAAGTGAGGATGTCTCTAGGCCTGCTATAATTGCTACTGCTTCATGAACAAGAGACTGAGGAGCAAAACAGTGATCATGGTCAATGTATTGAAGCTAGCGATGCCAACTGAGTTGCAGTCATCACTATCACAGCATGTTGAGCAGTTGTCTTGTGTGTCCGATTCACATTTTGGGGACACCTTATCGCAAATTAATTTTGCAGTACAATCACGAGTCTTTTCTGTACAAAAAAGTAAAAAGGTACTACATTATTATCAGCATTGCCATCATCATCATCATCATCATCATCATCATCATCATCATCATCATCATCATCATCATCATCATCATCATCATCATCATCATCATCATCATCATCATCATCATCATCGTCATCATCATCATCGTCATCATCATCATCATCATCATCCTATTATTATTATTATTATTACTATTATTATTATTATTATTATTTTCATAAATAATTTATTGTCAATATCATTATTATTACAAAATAACACTATTGACTAATTATTAATATCATTACTATATTTAATAATCTATAGAGAAAAATCGTCTACAAAAAAATTACTGTACACCTTTAATCATTATGTAACTCTCACATTACAAATAGTGTAGGTATACATTAAGCTTTGACACTAACACATCAGGTAATTAATTCACTAAAATCGCACGCACCCCTTCCTACCCAGGATACGGGTCTGAGGAAACACCAGGTGTAACGCAGGTGCGAAAAAATAGGAAATTGGCATTTACACTACTACTGGGCAAAAACATAATACGCGGGTTGCAGCGGTGGCTTAGGAAATTTGTCTACAAGGGGGTCCCACATGTCCGTGGGGCTGGTCCAAGCCAAGGGGGTCGACTAGACCTCAGTCCGGGTCCTGGAATAAATAAAACCTCTGGTAGGATTCACGGTTAGAGTTTCGATTGCTTAGTATGGTCCAATTGTGCTTTTAGACCACAATATTAGAGATTGTCAATCAAAATAACGTTATTTCGATAGGGAAATTAGTATTTTTTAAATTTTTGATAAAAACGACGAGGGTCCAGGCCTGTCCGACAGGGGGAATAATTCACTACCCTCCTCCCCCTCCCGCTGGCGCCACCACTGGTGGGAGGATCTTGAGTCGCACACACATTTCATTGACAATCAACACCGTTGAAAATGTAAATATTTTATAAGAACTGGCTTATTGGAGAAAGTTTGCTATGCCTTTGCTCAAAGTTCAAACAGCAGGTGGACAGAAAATGTTCATTATAAATAAATAAATAAATAAATAAATAAATAAATAAATAAATAAATAAATAAATAAATGAATGAATGAATGAATGAATGAATGAATGAATGAATGAATGAATGAATGAATGAATGAATGAATGAATAAATAAATAAATAAATAAATAAATTACAAGGAATGATGGATAAATATTTGGAGTAGATATATTATTGAAAGTTAATGTATAGCAATAATGATGTAAATGTCTAAAGTCCTGACTATCAAATTTTATTTATATAGTAAAAATATGTGACGTGCCTAAATAATCATGTCATGATGACATCACACTGTGACCATATGGTACATCATGACTATGAGTTGTTTTGTCAAAAGAAACTTTGAGCTTAACCCACTTTGCAGACAGGAAACTTAAGCTCATTATTTATCCTAAAGAATCATTAGAGTTTAAAGACAGGGGTTCGGGTCGGGCTTGTAACCCGGATTCCTTGTGGGTGTTCCTATATGATATAGCCAACTCATCGTTTTAATGGGTTTTGAGGCAATTGGAAAGCAAGTTTGGTTTTTCAGAGAACGTTCCCTTGAAAAAGGTTTTCGCCAAAGCATAAAAACCGCTTACAGGTCTGAGAAAAGTTTACACCGCACTTGTGTTTCTGGGTAAAGCTTGAACAGCACTCAGCTTTGTCACAGCTTAGTGTCTCTATACACCCGGTCCCAATTCACTTCCCCATTTACATTAATCAAAACCCTGACAGGGTGATGTGCCGTATTTATGTTGAGCTGATTCCGGTTAATAATTTAAAGCGCATAAGAGGCTTATTTCAATACATGTTAATTATTATTATTATTATTATTATTATTATTATTATTATTATTATTATTATTATTATTATTATTATTATTATTATCATTATCATTATCATTATCATTATCATTATCATTATCATTATCATTATTATTATTATTATTATTAACATACAGCTGCCTCGATTGGAAACCTTTTCCTGAGAGAAGGATTTAAAGGTGAGTGACCCTGATTTATGAATATTCATGAAATAAAGTAGACCTAATTAAAGAAATATAAACATTTATAACATCAATTTGCTTCTTAGAGGTACAGTACATTTGATATTTAACAGATCAATTAAATTTAATTAAAAAAAAAGGTTACCATTATTAGAACATCTTCAAATGTTGAGACACAGACCCTATATACAAAGAGACAAAGACTTACTTCCTTTCAGCACTTGTAGTCCACATCGATCACTTCCCATTGGGCATTCAATGCTGTTAGTAGCTTTATCGCAATCATCACACGAATAGCATTTAAGAGCGTTAGCTGAAATCATAGGCAATGAAGATTACACTAATCTATACCGTATGTTTGGCTGATTATTAATTGTGGGCAGTGGCAGATTCAAGAGGAGGTAGAGAGTCCCCTCCACCCCCCCCCCCACTAAATTATTTTAAAAAATTGAGAAAAGAAGAAAATATTAATCAAATTTAGGTCTGAAAGTGCCATTTCAAATTATAGAAGTAAGACTCCCCTCTCTTCAGGATCATGGAGTGATGATTGACAAGAAAATGCTTGTGTTGCCCACGCACGGTGACATTTGAAAATCATGTTTTACTGCTCTATGGCCCAGGCCTAATTCCAGAGTTTATCGCCAAAAATTTCCCTCCCTATCATTTATTTTGGTTGATAAATGTTTCTAAATTCCAGGTAACGGTATAAGTTTAGCATTTAAATCTAGAAAAGTAGTCTTTTCTTTTTCTCCCAATTATTTGTTAGTTTTAAACATGGAGGCATGGTTTTGTGAAACCACGAACAATCTACTGTATTTTAAAGTACCAGATACAATAAAGCTCTCACTAGATTATCAAATTTTATTTGACAAAAGCATGTGGCATGCCTATATATGGTCATGATGACATCAAATAACGACATATATATAGGCACATTTAATAGTGTGGACAGCAGGGGTGGTGCCAGCGGAGGGCCGGGGGCCAGGGCCCCCGTTGGGGAGAGCTGTTCCCCACCCCCGTCGGGGACAAAAACCACAATTCGTCGGAGATAAAAAAAAATATTAGGCCTATATGTATTTTTTACATATTAGTAGACTCTAAAATCGATTAAATAAGCCTTTGAAACCCCTAAATTGTCGAAATTTTCGGGGGCTTCGCCCCCAGGACCACTTTCGGAACATTTTAATCAAAAGCTCGACCACGCCCACTTTGCTTTCGTCGGGGAAATCTGACACTTGGTCGGGGGAACCGGCCCCCTCCCCCGTCGGAGACCTCGCCTCCCTGGCGCCACCCCTGGTGGACAGAGCTTTAAATTAGGAGGAAGGGAAGGCACTTTACGATAAACTATTTTATCCATGATACGATCGACAAGCTGCACAAGCAGCACGCTACAATTCAAGGCCAGTATGTCAAACTGGGCAGGCTATGGTGTTCAATGATATTATATAGGCCTATGTAAAACAATAAGTTGTTGATCGTCCCCTCGCTACATAAAGACACTACCCCAAACATTTTTTTTTTATTTTCGCCCAAACTCACGAAGATATCGTCTTTCCACTCATAATTCAACTTCGGCTAGGCCTAGGCTTTTTTGTGTAATCATTTTGTCTTTCATTTGTTTGACCGCCTAAATTCCACCTGATCAAACACTACACTGGAAGGGTGTACGGTAAGAATGGCCCTGAAAAAAATGGCCCAGGAAATAATGGCCCCAGAAAAAATGGCCCCGGTAAAAATGGCCCCTGTAAAAATGGCCCCAAATGACAGGTAGGTAAAAATGGCCCCGCAATAATAAAATTCTGTATTAAAACTGATTTAAAAAAAAATCATTATATGCATTTTTTTAAACAGAAATAATTTAGTTTTTAAAAGAAATCTAACATCAAATAAATTGCCATTTACATTTTACTTTTTGCAGAAATTACATATTCAATGATAAAATATTCAAAGATAAAAAAAAAGCCATTTTTTTTCCATTTAAATGTTAAAAAATAGTAACAACATAATCAATAAATCAACATAAATCATGCATTTATTAATACTAAAATAATTCATTTGTGGCCAATTTCAAGGAAGCGGAATCACAATTTTCCAGGAATTCAATCCGGGTATTGGTAAACCCCACAAACAATGAGTTTATATGAACATCAAATTATTATTATTTTTTTTTTTAGAAAAAGAGAGTTCTACAATCGTAATTAAAGGGTTTGGATGGGGTTCGCAGTCTGTTTGGAGGATTGTGATGTATTTGCAAGTATTTTTTCACAAAAAAAAATCAACATTTTAACCAAAAAATAGGTTCTTATAAATATTTAATTTTCTTATTGATATACCAATTGGTAAGTCACTTAAGTGAGTCAATCACAATTGAATAGTGTGTTTTAGGAGGTTTTTGGGATTTAGCAATACCATTTGATCCTATAATTACTTTACCCTCACAATTACACGCCATTTTAATTCTTAGCATAATTGCCATATTTACATAACTATGTATAATATAGTATCTCATTTTACATTATTTAGTATAGTGCACTTAAATTTACTTGGCAGGGAGTAGAAACCAAGTATGTAATTAAATAAGTTGCTTAAACTAGAAATTGCAAATTGCAAGTGAAGTGCTGCGAAGTACAACTGCATAAAATGTTCTTCGAACAAAATTATTTATGCGAGTCAAGTGAAAATAATGAATAATAAAAATATAACAAATAATATGAGCACGACTCATTGTCTACATTAGAACAGCGTTGGTACCGTGTTACAATAGTGTTTTGCTGCAGTGACATCTCTCTGCTGGCGACTCGCTGCTGCTGGCGATGACTCGCTGCTGGCGAATCGATCTGCGCATGTGTATAAAATGGTATTTATTTCCTCCGAAAACTATGACAGTCTACAACAAGCGTCGCCTAAATGTAATAATTAGCACGTTGAAGTAGGCTAGTAAATAAGTTTAAATGGGTTCGTAAATAATATTGGCCTCAAAATATTGTGGCTGAGACATGAGCCGATTAAACGTAGAAATAGAAACCTAGAAATATAGTAAAAACGCTGAATAGTACTCCAGCGTCGCGACATGCCGACGTTGGTAACCGTACGAGTAGGTTATCTCCAAACGTCGCCTAAAGTAATTGATTTTACCCGGCAGAACGAAAAAGGAAACTCCGCTTTTCAGTTGTCTTAGGCGATGGTTTTTTGACAAACAATGACCTTTCAGAGGTCAAATTGCTGTCAAGAATATGAATTGGCTGCTTCGCAGCAATAAATGTATTCCTAATTATTCAGTTTAATTTAAAAACAATACTTGATTAACAAATACTTCTTTGAAGTAACTCTAAGCCTCCCTTTTCCCATACATGAACTTGTCATTCAAAGACACAATTAATCCACATGCTTTAACTACACTGTTTATTTGCACTGTTTATAACATGTAAAGTTATTCATTTGATACTTAGCAAAAGTGAATTTTGTGGTTATCTATGAGTTGCATATTTTGGTAGTTGAAGTACTGTATGTATGTCATTCCTTTACATACATAATAGTGGAATAACGTTTTTAAAACTTATTTCAACTATAAACATGTAATAAAATATAAACTTAGTACATTAATTTAATTGTGTTAAATACAATACACCAAGCCACCCAAATCAATG
The DNA here is from genome assembly GCF_011630105.1 of Anneissia japonica. Classification (NCBI taxonomy): domain Eukaryota; kingdom Metazoa; phylum Echinodermata; class Crinoidea; order Comatulida; family Comatulidae; genus Anneissia; species Anneissia japonica. The sequence continues at coordinate 51,278 of NW_022689420.1, read as the reverse complement.
CTTAATACAATCATATATACCTAATTATTATCATTTATATTTATCATAGTTTATTTTAACATCTGTATAGTAATTCATATTTCTAATGTAATGTAATAAGATATATGCCTATATTAACTCGCCCGGGTGGAAAAATTTGGCTCAAATATTCTATTTTTTTAAGTATTTCAGTTCCTGTTTAAGTTGAATGCATACTCTCACTCACTCCTGTCTCTTATACACATCTAGATGTGTATAAGAGACAGGTAATTGATTTTACCCGGCAGAACGAAGAAGGAAACTCCGCTTTTCAGTTGTCTTAGGCGATGGTTTTTTGACAAACAATGACCTTTCAGAGATCAAATTGCTGTCAAGAATATGAATTGGCTGCTTCGCAGCAATAAATGTATTCCTAATTATTCAGTTTAATTTAAAAACAATACTTGATTAACAAATACTTCTTTGAAGTAACTCTAAGCCTCCCTTTTCCCATACATGAACTTGTCATTCAAAGACACATTTAATCCACATGCTTTAACTACTGTTTATTTGCACTGTTTATAACATGTAAATTTATTTCATTTGATACTTAACAAAAGTGAATTTTGTGGTTATCTATGAGTTGCATATTTTGGTAGTTGAAGTACTGTATGTATGCTGTCTCTTATACACATCTAGATGTGTATAAGAGACAGACTGTATGTATGTCATTCCTTTACATACATAATAGTGGAATAACGTTTTTAAAACTTATTTCAACTATAAAAAAATGTTCAATAGCCGTTGTTTTCTGATAATCTCTCAGTACATTATTTGCATCTGTTGTGTAACTGTATTTTTTATTGATTCAATTCTTGCTTATTAGAGTATTTAAATATTTGAAGATTTAAAAAAAATATCATCTCTAATACTGAATTTTTTCATTGGGGCCATCTTTACCTACTTGTCATTTGGGGCCATTTTTACTGGGGCCATTTTTACCGGGGCCATTTTTTCCGGGGCCATTTTTTTCCGGGGCCATTTTTTCAGGGGCCATTTTTTCAGGGGCCATTTTTTCAGGGGCCATTTTTTCTGGGGCCATTCTTACATTCCACTGGAAGATCTGTCAAAAGTCCGCCACCATTTGCTTGAGGCCTTGCAATCCATGGGAGATCTGAAGACTTGGAATGTATCAATGAGGTGGTTTCATTATTGAAAAAAAAACCTCTCCCTACCGACTTTTTTTAAATGACGATCAACAACTCTTTTTTTTACATGGCCTCTTTGAACGCTATTCCTATATATACACACTAAAAGTGTCAAATGATAAATTGATGACTCTTCTTTTGCATTTAGCACTATGCATTTAGTAATCAGACATTTACATTCCGTTAAGCAATTATGATAATTACTTACTTACTTACTTACTGAAACATGAATAATATATCAGCTGATATGAATAAAATATATTTGCATGAAAAATTAACCGGTTTGTGTTACCGGTACATTATGTAAATATAGTGTACTGCGAATTGATTACGGATTTGCAAACTTTAAGTACATTATTGTGTTTAATCATACATTTTAAATGGTAAAACCTAAAACATGTAATAAAATATAAACTTAGTACATTAATTTAATTGTGTTAAATACAATACACCAAGCCACCCAAATCAATGCTTAATACAATCATATATACCTAATTATTATCATTTATATTTATCATAGTTTATTTTAACATCTGTATAGTAATTCATATTTCTAATGTAATGTAATAAGATATATGCCTATATTAACTCGCCGGGGTGGAAAAATTTGGCTCAAATATTCTATTTTTTTAAGTATTTCAGTTCCTGTTTAAGTTGAATGCATACTCTCACTCACTCAATACCATAGCCTTCCTTCTATCATTATATTGAATTGTTCCTTTTTTTGTAACTTTTTAGAACTATTAATTTATGGATTTGTTAGCATTATATTAAAGTGTATTAAATTGAAATTTGATGATAGTGGGTTGGTTGTGAAACGAAAAAGGTATTTTATACATCTATGTAGTCTGAATGAAATAATAAGAATGTTTCAAGACATAGTATTACAAAAGTCTTCTGTATAACTTACAAAAAAGATTAGTTAAAGAACTCCGTGATTAGACTTACCTCCAGCAACAAATAGAGCAACTGCAACGAGAACTAGAGAAATCTTCATCTTGTCAACTTGTGAAAAAACGGGAGGGGCTGTGAAGGAATTAGGCCCATATCGGCCGCTACCTATAGCGGCCGCCCTCCAGAACCGCCGCCAATGCGTGTATATGTATGGAACGCCGATGACGCATTCAACAATGCAGTACATTGTAGTTAAATGGTTTGGAATAGGCCTAGGTCAAGTAGGTTTAGAATGGTGTAGGACCGGTTCGGCCGCGAACAAGTTCGGCCAAGATATATTTCTATGGAACACCAAGTAGGCGCAAAGCTATTGCTGCTACAGACTCAGTATCCATTATTTCGTGTTTTATTGTTAGGTCTTTTTATGTTGCCAAATAATTAATGTGACATTATTATGCTGCCATTAGTTTGCCAAAACAACAGTGGATTTTATTAGGTTTTGTGTAAGTCCAAATTGATACCTATTCATAAAGCAATGTATTTCCATTCATGCCTAGATTTAATTATTAATTAATTATTTAAATACTGTAACCAATCAATCACTTGTTCCTGGAACGTATAATCGTCTTGCAATAGGTATGCTTGCTTAATCGTACATATATAATTATAATGCAGGATTAATTAATTATATTATATACTTTATTCCAAGATACAAATCAAGTTTCTTGATAAGTTACAGCTATAGTTAAATTAAATTTCTTCTATTAA
>NW_022689420.1:43718-47839 GCF_011630105.1 Anneissia japonica | reverse complement strand
CCTACTTCAAAAACGTGATTTCACAACCACCTCAGCCCCACCATGGCTGGGGCTGAGGTGAGAAAATTTGAGGAAATAGTACCTCTCGAGATGGCCGGAAATGACACTTTTATATAGTAAAATTCATTATCATCACATCACCATTATAGTCAAAATGAAACGCCAACAAATTTTTCATGATCTTTTATCAAAGATCTACTTAATATCAGGACAACTTAGGCCTAACTATAGCTTACTAAGCTTTAACTATATATACTATAATAATGATCAACAAATCACAACTTTCTTTTCGCATTTAGCACAATTTCCTTCACTTTTTATTGCTATTAATATTATTATCAATTATTACTATCGTCATCATCATCATCATTGTTATTATTATTATTACTAGAAGTAGTAGTATTATTAAACACAAATTTAAAGAAACTTGCAAAAGGATAAAAACGAATTGAACCACGGTATCGCATTTCTATCTTAAAAGACCTGGCCTGAGATTTATGGATTTAAGCCTATGTGTTCTATTAGGCCTATGTATAACGTGTACTGATGCACATTTACATGTTTTAGAAGTATTCATTTTGAGTGATCCCGGAAAGAAATTGTATTGGCTCAAGAATAAGCTTTAAATTTTTAACATTGTGTACAAAGGGGGTGGGGGAGCCGCGGCTCCCACGGCCCCACTGGATACTTCCCTGGATTAACCGGACATAGGCCTAACTGATAGAATAAAAAATCGAACGTGTTTGATGTATAATATCGATAGAATGTTTAATGACAAGTTATGGGTTATATCTTCTGTGTAATGGTCGGAGTTCTAAATTTAACTTAAATTTAATATATAAAACATAAACGAATACGATTGAAATTATTACAGTTAAATATTGTTGTAAAGCTGTTAATAATGTAATGCAACCTTGATTTATTGTTTTTCATTCGTTTGATTGTTGGGGTAATGCTGGTTTCATCAGCCTCTGATCGAAAACGTTTCGTCATATAAATATTATAGAAAAAATTATTATATTAAAAAACTATATATTTTATATAATACATAATTTGTTATATATTATATTATATATATAATATAATATATAAAAAATTATATATTATATAAAATATTTTATATTATAGGCCTATAAAAAATTATACATTATATAAAAATTTTTATATTATATAAAAAAAAATATATTATGTAAATAAATATATATATTATAAAAAAATATATATTATATAAAAAATGATATATTATATAAAATATTATATATTATATAAAAAATTATATATTATATGAAAAATTATATATTATATAAAAAATATATATTATATGAAAAAATATAAATTATATAAAAAATTATATATTGTATAAAAAATTATATAAATATATAACGAAAAAACCCATGCTATTTTTGCTAACCATTAAAATGAACACTCGGCACGCCAAGTGTTCACTTAATATATAGCAAAATATAAAGAACGCCCTGATTAGACTTACCTCCAGCAACAAATAGAGCAACTGCAACGAGAACTAGAGAAATCTTCATCTTGAAGTTAAAAAACGATTGTTTATATAGAAAATAAAAGAAATAAGAGAAGTTTTTACACTAAAAAGATTCGACAACGATTTATCAGTTATGCGATAACAACATATTTTGACAAATCAAATCAGATGTCATAATCATGGAAAACATTAAAATCGTAGTAATAGCAACAATTTTATCGTTTTACCATGATTATGACGTCATCTGATTTGATTTGTTAAAATATGTTGTTATCGTATACACGATAACAGGCCTTACCCGTCTAAAGGAAGTTTAATACGGTAGTACCGTAAACCACACAGATGAGAACTTTAAAAACAAATTGTTTACGTAACCTTTAAATGTTTGCAGTCTTCATTCAATAGTACATTCGATTTAAAAAATACATCATCATCTTTAACTTTCATCTAAACATTTTGATTCTTATGTCAAGAATTGTTTCAAGAAAATTTGATATTTTTTCTATTAAAATTATTATAGAAAATTTATATCCCAACTACTGTAGTCGTCCCGTGTGTATGTGAGTTGTGAACTTCCAATCTTCTGATACTGTACACACGTATAGTGAAATGTCATTTTGAAATCTATAATTTGATATTTAACGATCGATAAAGTTGTATGCTACGCCTAAAAAAGAAAAGAAAGCCTAATAATAACAAATTATAACAAATGTTTATTATGTTTATTTTTTTTAAATTATAGTTCAATAGTTGTAGTACTGAAGGTCCTCCACAAATATGGTGCTGATATGGATTTACCATCCAGGTTTACCAAACATTTTCTTATCAGGAAATTATTTGTCCTACTTAATTGCTGTTACCATACAAGATACTGTTATCGTCACTTTGTAAACAAAATATAAAATAATTGAAGGACATAAATAAAACAGAATATACAATTATACAATTATTTACAAGAGTTAGTCTATATATTATTAAAATCAGCATTGTCCCAGTGGCGTAACGTACAGTCATTTACGGCTCTAGGATATATTTTTTTGGGGTGGGGGGCTAAGTCTGTCTCTTATACACATCTAGATGTGTATAAGAGACAGCATAAAATTGTGAATATGATGGGGGTTCCCCTCCCAAATGAGATTTTTTTTAAGAATAGCAACCTTTGGATGGCCGAAAATGGCACTCTCATATTGTTGTGACAGACATGTGTTGGCTTGGTGTGGGCTTATTTTTATATATTTTATGGTCTGACTGCCGACAAGCTCTGTCCGGCAAGTGGGGGGGGGGACGGCCTGTCTGTTTCCTGACGCAAACTTACATCGATACTAGATATTAGTCACTGGCAAAAACAAACTTAGAACAATATTCCCATTACTCTACAATATAACGGTATAACAAATAGTTTAAAATTCAGAAGTGCGAAAGTCCATTCCCGGCAATTATTGGATCCACTTTTGGTACAGTGGCACTCATCATGGAAATGCATGCTGCATCCAAGATTAATAAAAAGAAATAGTGTACTTTGAACAAAACTGTTGGTCTTAATACAATGAACATTTCTTATATATATATATATATACTGTCTCTTATACACATCTAGATGTGTATAAGAGACAGGTTATATATTATATTATATATATAATATAAATCAAAATAGCCATTAACACTGTTAAATTATATATAAATCGTCAAAGAAAGGTAAATACAGTGAAATATGCTGCACGATGTATTTATATCATTTATTAGAACACCTGTCTCTTATACACATCTAGATGTGTATAAGAGACAGGATTTATAGTTGCCCTAGGGATATTTTCCGCCTCTGTTTAACATTTTAATGTGTTTTGAGTCTTTCATAAAACCCCAGTATTAATATAAGTGGTAATATGAATAGAAATGTAGGCCCATTAAAACAATCGGTTTGTCGGTTCGTTCTCAGTTCTTTTTATTCTCTGTAGTATATAATCATAATTATCAAGCGATTATAGATTCTCAATAATATTTTGAAACAATTATGTAAATTTTAGTGATATTGATTTATATTATTAAAGAAACGAAATCTTCAAAACAACGGAACAGAATAATATTTTGTACTTAAAAGCTAGGTTCACATCAAGCTCGGATCCGGTTCGGAGTCTGGACAAAAAATCGTGAGTTGCTACGTTTTTTGAACGCTACGTTCACATCGCGCACGGAACACGGTTGTTCGGGTGAAGTACGTATGCGTTCGTTTGGTTCAAACCACCAAGCTTGTTGCTGATTGGTCCAAGAAAAAAAAAAAACTTAGATTTCAGGATACAAATGGCTCTCAGATCCATCGGTCCGCCTCCGGATAGGAAATCGTACGAATATGATGTGAACGGTCCTATTCTTTACCACTGAACCTATTTTTCACAATTTTTTCTCCGGACTTTGGACCGGAATCCAGGTTTAATGTGATCAAAACGTAGCTTTACACAGACGACATCTTATCTATCATCAAATTTATACTTACACACAATAATTTTCAATTTAACAACAAATACTTTTGCCAACTAAAGGGTACTGCCAAAGATACTAGAAATACAAGATAGAGTTCTCGCAACGTAGGCGGCGCCCTTCTTTTTAACCATGCAAGTTTCCTATACTT
>NW_022689420.1:27805-42187 GCF_011630105.1 Anneissia japonica | reverse complement strand
ACACCCCCACCTCCCCACCCCCCCCCGACCCCCCCCCCCCGAAAAACCACAATCCGTCAGAGAGGAAAAAAAGTTTCCGGGCCTATACATATTCATGCTCTAAAATCGATTCAATAAGCCTTTGAAACCCCTAAATTCTCATATTTTAGGGGGGATTCGCACCCTGGATCACTGACGTCACCTAACAGGGGGGGGGGGGGATGCGTGAAATGAGTAAGAGGAGTCTCAGGGAAGAGCCCTGAATGAGTGATTCTCCCTTAAACCTTTACCACTTTCATTTATTTAGGTTGATATTTTATTGACTTTTACTAATTAACATGGTCATTTTCTGATAAGTTTTAAAACAATTTTTTCTTTAAAAAATAGAGGGGGCGTACGCCCCTTACGCCCTTCAAAATTCTCCACTACATAACATCATCACACTCATTGTAGTAATATGCAGCATACCTCCTATTATGATAAAGGGTAGAAAGTATAGAGTTTAACATTTTAATTGGCCGGGCCAGGTAGGTGAACTGAGCAGTCCCTGATATTAAATGAAGCTGTTTGTCGGAAATGAGCAGTTGACGAATAAACTTCAACTACATATCATTATACTGAATAGATAATAATATTTTATGCAGTGTAAACCATGGTATATCCAGAAAAGCGGGTACCTTATAAAACTGCATCCAAATCCATTGACCAGGAAAATACGCCTATTGCAGATGATGTGCACATCATGATTAAACTTACTAGTTAATTATCGTTATGAACATGGTGGTAATACTACCTCTATACCAAGGCGAGTAAGATAATTGCAATACAGTTAAAGTAGGTTTATATAAAAGACTAAAACAGTTCAATGTAAACAGGAGTACGACGATTAGGATCAAATATAGAATTTAAACTTTTGTAAACTATGGGATGCCAAATTGATTGAGAGAAAAGAAAAATGTGGGTCTTCGTTTTTTCTTGATAGGCCTATTCGTCATTTTATTCCGATGAAATAATGAAATCACGATTGAGAGAAAAAAAAATGTGGGTCTGATCGTTTTTTCTTGATAGGCCTATTCCTCATTTTATTCCGATGAAATAATGAAATAGGTACTTGGCAACTGTTTTATGATGACTTTGAAATACTTTCAATAAGATAATTGAGAAATTGGAGGTCTTCGTTTTTCGGTCTTCGGTCTTCGTTTTGTAGACACCCATATAGGGTGTCTATAAAACGAAGACCCTTGAAAAATTCACAAACAGATGCCAAAAATTTTTCTTAATTTTGATTTTGTGACAGCCTGGAGTATTGTCATCAAAATAAAAGAGAAAAATTAGGGGTTTTCGTTTTTGGGTCTTCGGTCTTCGGCCTTCGTTTTATAGACACCCTTCAAAGACCATGCTGTATGTAAACTGTGTCTTGTCATAGCTTGGGATATTACAGTTACCATAGTTAATTTTCCCACTGTCTTGACTACCAAGGCCAATTTTAGAGATTTTGACCTACCCCATCTCTATATAGGAACTCTAGCTTCCACACATGAATTAAAATTATATATATAAAAATGACAGGGCAATTGTCTATATTTTATTTGTATTACACAGAAAATATTTCAGTAGCATAACTCATACTTTAAATAGGCCTACTAAATATAAAAAGCGTTGATATTTAACAACTTTTTTTCAGTAGGTGTAAGCTGGTAAAAGTAAAGTATTTTTGATTGTCAAGTTAAAACACAATGAAAAGCATTTGCAAAGTATAAATAAACGGTGCGAGGTTTCCTGGTATGTCGGTGCATGATATTCTTGCTTAACGTTAGCACTACGTATTGGAGTAAACAGCACATTCACCAATGGCACACATTTAACTAAAAATGTACCTTATTTTTGGAAAATGATGAAAATGACTTTTAACAATAGTCTTTATTAGAAGAATTTAAAAACTACCACCGGTATAGGCCTACTAAGCTTCAAATGGGTCTTTTATTTTGAACAATTAGTTATAGAGCCTTCATTCACAACAATAAGGCCATTAGTAGTCTATTTGTTCACTTATTGATAGACAAAAATTCAAAATTCCATATCATTCCAAAAATCCCAAGATTTATTGAAAAGTTAACAAAAAATCCCAAAAATTCCAAGCAGTGGTCACAGTGCTCGAGACACCACTGAACACCGCTTTCGCGAATGAGTCAAGTTATGGAATATGTTATGTATGGGCGGGAAGGAAAACAAGTTCTCGTAATCACTAAAGCTCCGATGATGGCAGTATAATAAATGCAGTAAACTTTCTGAATCTTATTACAGTAAATATGCTTGTTATGTGTGTAGTATCTGTTATTTCTGAACTGTATTAACTGGGCTAATTATTTGTTAGGTTGTATATATTTATTTTACTAAATTTACCATAGAGCATCATCAATATTTATTTATTTAAGTACAGTAAATACAATTTAACATTCATTACTAAATTCACTCATCATAGAGCATACTAACTTCCGTTGTATTTTTTAAAGTATTAACTAGGATATTTATTTATTTATTAGGTTGTATTTATCCGTATTTATTTTACTAAATAATACTAAATTTACCATTGAGCATCATCGTTTCTGCTTAGTGTACTTCTTTTAAGTATCATAGTACGTGAATAAATACAATCTGGTTAGGTTGTATTTATTTCAGTACAGTACATACAATCTAATAATACTTGTATTTATTTTTCACGTAAGTGTAGTAAGTATTATAGTATATTTAATAACAATAATAATACAACCTGATAATAAAAATAAGTTCACTTAGTTTTTTATTGCATTAACTAGGCCTTATTGCAAATGCACGCCGTCTTCTCGGGATTCAATATTTCGACATTAATTATGTCATGATCAGGAATGATGGGTTTTATTACTAAATTCACTCATAGAGCATTATAATTTCTATTGTATTTTTTTAAGTATCACACATTTAGTTAAATAAATACAACTTGGTATATTATTTAAGTAAATACAATCTAAAAATTAGGTCTATTCATTTAATGTACTGTACTATACAGTATATGATACTTTAATAGCAAATACAACCCAATAAATTAGTTTGTTGTATTAAGTAATTGTACATTTAACCCAATAAATCAGTTTGTAGTACATTTATTAACAACCTAATAAATCAGCAAATAATTTAAGTAAATACAATCTAATCATTAGGTCTCATTATTATTAGGCACTCATTGTATTTATTTAATTTCATGTACTATATAATACGTTAATTTTGTTGTACATTTGTTATTTGTTGTATTTGGGTGGTTTCCGTCTGGGTGTTTACAGAAATTAACCTAATAATATTCACTTAGTCTTTTATTGCATTAACTAGACCTAATTTATTAGGTTGAATTTATGTTGGGTGTAATAAAAAAAATTTCACTTTTAAAAGTTATAGTGTTTATATCACTTAAAAGAACAATTATCTGGGTATTTAAAGCTGGTATTTTTTACGTGATAATATACAAATTGTTTGTGTGTATCATGTTGTATATAAGTAAATACAATCTAATAATCCTGTATTTATTTGGGTATTTACATAAATGTATGATACTTGAATAAATACAACCCAATGAATAATTGTTTTTGGTTGAATTAATATTATATAGTACATAAATATTATAGTTCTATATAAATACATGAATATCACTTTATAATAATTGTATAATTAATAAATTAATTATAATTAAATTTCTAGCTCAAAAGCAGCCCCGACTTAAATTAATATCAACATAATCATTAACAGATTTTTGCATTAATAATAACTAATAACAAATTGAACAATGTATTTGAAAAATTGTATTAATTTTAGTATTAATTATTTAATTAATTATAATTAGATATTAATTAGCTGATTTATTAGGTTGTGTTATTAGTAAATGTAGGTCTACTATATCAGTGGTTATGGTTGTGAGTCTAATTTTGTAAGATTAGGGCCCCCCTGAAAAAATGTATTCAATATCCAGGTAACAGCAATGCAAACAAACTGCCCGAAGATTGACATTATCAAGTGGCTCTCGTATTACATAAAGCATACCTAAGAAACAAATATTAAAGATTCTATCAGATCACCAATAAAATATTGAATTGAAATTTAAATAATTTGCATTTTCCTTGATTTAAATACATACAGTAATTGAATATCAAGATTTTGTTTTATTTCAAATTTGTAAGCAATATCCTAAACAGTAATATAGTACTGTAGTATGTATGGGGTGCCTTTTATTTTCCATTTATTTTTCTTTGTATATTTCAATAACAATAATTATTAATTTAATGTAAGATTTAAATATTGATAAAGAACTATCGTATGACTGTATGCTGGTCTTAATTATGCTTTTTAAATAAATATACTTAGTGAAACTCAAGCTTTTGTATAAAATGTGTTGTGTGTATACGAACAATTATATCCATGTCAATTTTCAGAATTAGTTCAAATAGAACATTAAATATTGGCTGAACCATAGAGGTAATCATTTTTATACATCCATGGCTGAACACATAAAATTCAATGAGGAAGCAAACGATTTCCATTACCATTTTAGTATCACACTTAAATATACAATAATCTTAACAAAAATTTATTAGGTATTTATTTAAGTTACAAAATTAAATACTATTATTAGCTTGTATTATTATTGTTGTTGTTGTTGTTAAATGCAATATAATAATATTTAATACATTTCGTAAATAAATTCAGGTATTATTGATTGTATTTACTTGCATAAATACTGGGTGACCATAAATACAACCGATTGTTTTTATTCAAGTAAATGTACTATGATACTTAAAAGAAATACAAAAAACAGAAATGATGAATATTCAGCTAATAAATAAAAAATTTTATATATGATACTAATTCAACTTAACAAGTCTTTTAATAAAATAATAATTATGAGCTGATTTATTAAGTTGTTCTTAAGTGTATAATACTAAATACAACAAACTTAAAGTATCATAGTATAGTACCGGTACATTAAATTAAATAAATACAGAATCATAGGCCTGATTATTAGATTGTCATATTTACTTAAATAATTAGCTGATATATTATTAAAGTATCATATACTATATATATATAGTACAGTACATTAAATAATACAGCCTAATAGGCCTAAATATTAGATTGTATTTACTTAGATAAATACAACCTAACCAGGTTGGAATAAGTAAATGTGTGATACTTAAATTTTTATTTATTTTATTTTATTCCTTTTAGCCAGAACCACAAAAAGCAATCAAAAAGGAAAGAGGAGGGCAGAGGAGGGCTGAGGAGAGGCAAAAGCGGTACAAAAACTACTATCACCGGATATGGTGTGTCCCTCCAGATCCAAATTAAATACAACAGAAATTATGATGCTCTATTCTATGAGTGAATTTAGCAATAAATACAACCTAATAAATTAGGCCTAGTTAATGCAATAAAGAAATAAGTGAACGTAAATAATACAGATGTTATTAGATTGTATTTACTGTGATAAAATAAATATTTACAACCTAATAAATAATTAGCCTAGTTTAATACAATGGAGAAATAACTGATACTTCGCTTATTATGCTATGAACACCAGAAATTACCATATGAGTAGGATTAACTGGGTGTGTAATGGCTCCTGTCTATTTCTTAACCAAAACCCTTATTCTGAAATGGATCATTCCTTTGTTAATAACATTAATTCCTATTGATATTTCTTCCTACTGGTTTTATTTCATACATCCGTGTATACATACATAACAAAATGAGTAGTTGCATACGTGTTCTTTTTCCCTTGAATCGATAAACCCCATAAATAAAATTGATCACTTTAGAATATTGTTATCTAAAAATCCATTTGATATCATCTGTTTAAATTAAACCTTTTGTGACTCATCAATCTCGAACGACGAGATTAATCTTCCTGACTTTTCCCTTGTAAGGAAAGATAGAAATCGCCACGGGGGAGGGGTTGCTATGTATATACGAAATAGCCTGACGTTTAGTCGTCGAGAAAACTTAGAAACAGATGATGTCGAATGCATCTGGGTTGAAATTAAATGCAAGCAAAGGCGGCCTATACTTATCTGTTCTATTTATAGACCGCCCTCAAGTTCAGTTGCCTTTATTGACAAATTGAATGAAATTATCGAAAAAGCATCTTGTGAATGCAAACAAATAATTGTACTTGGTGATTTTAACATCGATATGTCAGACGACAAAAATAGTACCAATCTTTTATCCACATGCTGTCTCTTATACACATCTAGATGTGTATAAGAGACAGATATAGGCCTATTATATATGTATATATACCTGTATAAAAAAGCTATACTTGTTTATAAATGCATTAACCGATTAACACCTTTATACATGACAAACCTTTTCACACCGTATTTGCAAGCTCGTGAAACGAGACAGTCAACTATTATGAAGTTGAAGGTTCCTTTTTCGGAAAGCGAAAGTTATTCCACGAGTTTTAAAGTGACCGGGGCGAATATATGGAATGACTTAGATATTGATTTGAGAACTGCGACTTATCTAAACATATTTAAATACAAATTATACGAGGCACTAATTAAGAAAATATAATCGGTTACGACCATGTGCTTTAAATGCAGGGCCCCAATGGAAATCAGTGTTTTAACTGTTTGGGCTACCCTGGGTAAACAAATGTAAATAAATAAATAAATAAATAAATAAATAAAGAGAGGGAATTGGGGGGTTCTCCCCCGGGAAAATATTGATTCCTAGATGACGGGAAATGAGCTTTCCCGACTTCTGAGTTGTCAATTATGACTTTTAAGTCCTTTAAAATTCAAGGTTTTCCCCTTAAAAACGGTCAGGTAAATTTTTCTCATTTCTTATTACAGTAAATAGGCCTATTAGGTGTGTACCGGTATACATACTTTGTATACATATTCTTTTTTCCATGAATCTATAAACCCCAAAAGGGGGTCGGGCAGGGTCCTCCCCCGAGAAAATGTTGATTCCTAGATGGCGAGAAAATGAGCTTTCCCGACTTCTAATTTTGTATTCAAGGTCTTTTATTCTTTATTCAGATAAAAATATAAATTAAAAATTACAAACAGGCAGCCAAAAGACTGTATATGAGTGTAATTTAATAATTGTTTAAAAATTTAAAAACAGAACACCAAAATTCAAGAAATTCACAACACAAACATAAAAAAAGAAATAATGGAATAAAGCACAGCACCAGACATAAAACCAAATTAAAATGATAAAAATGGAAGAAATAAAAAAGGCATATAAAAACACATTAATTAAAAATTAAATTGAATTTTCTTATTGTAACAAAAACAAAAAACAAAATCAACTCAATTGTACTGAAAAGGTGGGTCTAGAATTCTTTTTATTTTTCTTTTTTTTTTGCCAAAGGAGGTGGGGGGGGGGGTCAGAATCCCTGATCCCCCAGATCCGTCAATGTGAATTGCGAGAAAATTTAATTTGGTCGGGGACTGGATAAACACTCTCTTTCCCCTCTCTCTTCTCCTTCTTCCCTCTTTCTTTTCTTGCATTTTTCCGATCATACAAAAATCTCCATAGACATTATATATTTTCTGCTAGAAAGTCAGGGCCTCCCGGTTCCGCCGGCCATGTTGGTCGCCAGGGGACCACTAAGGGGCGGGATTCAGGGTCCGGAGTGGCTATTTTTCCCATTGTATACACCAATTTTAATGATGTTCTGTAGTAGTAATCTAATACATAGTTTAAAAATTATTTTTTTAAATAAAAATATGTTTTCTAACATTAGGGCTGATGAAGCAAAACAATAAAAACACTTTGATTCAAAACAGGAAGGTTTATTCAAAATTATAATAATAATCTCAAAATGAGATTAGACATAGGACCAAAAAATAATATTGCTATGGTACACTTTAAATCAATACATGCAGGCGCGGTCCAGACCTTCGCACCGTTGGCCATGCTGAAGGTCTGGGTGAGAGATAAAATGATATTTAAAAAAATATAAAGTGATTGCAGTCTGGCAAATTCCAACTCTTTCTGTCAGAAATGCCACATACCAATGGAGTATCTAAAAATCTTGAAATGGGTGTGCTGATGGGAGGGCGTAAAGGTGAAGAGGGGTGGGGAGGGGGTGCTCGATGTGAGGGGCACTAACTAGCAAAATAAGGTGATTTTTAACTATTTACTAAGTGATTTTTGGGGGCGACTGAGTGGCCGCGAGTAATTTTTGGAAGGGCGTGCGCCCCTTGCGTGCACCCCTAGATACGCCACTGCCACCTACCTCAACCAAAGACAACAATATAGACAAAAATGTAATACATTGTTGCATTGTCTGACTATTAATTAAAAGGGACTGTAATGAAACCGGATGTGCGATGTACTGTTTTTTGTTTTTATTTTGATTTATATGTCACGACGTATGGTTAAAAAAAAACAGTCACAGGGAGAATGTGCGTTCATTCTTATAACCTTATTGAAGGCATATATAATTGTATTATATTTTGTTATTTTAAAATCACAAAAAACACAATTATGCATATTTAAATTATTTCCTGGTTGAAGTAAAATCACAACAATCAAGTTTGATTTTGGTCAGAGTACAGTTGTTAAAAGAATTGCATTATTATTCTTCCTTTAAGAATAAGTTATATTATGACCAAGTTGTTATCATATGAATTTTAAACTGTAATATTATTAACTAAGACCAATCAACACATAACATAAAACATGTACATATCAAAAGTATTATGTTTAAACTTTCCTCGTCAGTGTGTGCATAAAACGTAATGTCTTGGAATTTGGATCTAACATGTGTATAATGATATTGATAAACAATTGAAATTATCTGTGCTATATTATAATTATTTGTTATTTGTCAACATATATAATTATTATTTGTTATTTCTCAAATATATTATTATTATTTGTCAACAATGAGGCTCATAACTATACCATCGATGGAAAAGAAGTGCAAGTTGTATCAGCTTGTAAATATTTAGTTATTACCATTAATTCAAAACTCGATTGGAGTGATCATGTACCGGTAACTAAATCAAAAGCCAGTAAGACGTTTGCTTTTATAAAGCTATCGTACAAAGCAGATATATGTTTGTGTTAAACGAACTCTACTCAGCCCTTGTAAGACCCATACTTGAATACGGTTTACCAGCTTGGACACCGCACCTTAAAAGCACATCACATCACTCAAACAAGTACAACGCCGTATGACTAAAACATGCAATCTTTCTTCATCAACACTATCCTATTTTAAAAGACTTATTGAAATGAAGTTAATGTCATTTGAACATAGACTCCAATTTATTATTTTAACATTTACTGCTAAATGCATGTATGGCCATCTAAACAGCAACGTATTTAAGTACATTAATATTAATCACAGGCACACAGACCAACTTAAGTTTAATCATGCATTCGCCAGGACAAACTCATTAAAATTCAGTCTTGGGATACTTTGCCAAATGAAATTAGAGACAAACTCATTAAAATTCAGTCTTGGGATACTTTGCCAAATGAAATTAGAGACAAACTCATTTTTAACTTAAACATAGTAATTAATCGGCTTAAAATACACTTTGTTGAGAACTAAAAATTGTACATACAAACACAATTTTAAACTTGTGTATAGGCCTAAAGCACCAATTGAAGTCCTCTCTTTTAACTTTTAAACTTCTAAACTTTGGGTAGCTCCACCCACATACATTTAAATTGTCTTAAATCATAAGGAAGTACAGAGAATATTGATTGACTGTCAATCTCAGATATCCAGATTATAGGTAATTAAGTTTTATGCATGCCGACGTGAGAACTTTAACCTAATAAATTCGATATGATATGTTTTATGTTGTTTTAATTTAATTTTAATTTTAATTAACAGTAATAGATAAACAACAAAAAGGGGAAAAAAACAGAAAAGAAACAATGCTAGCTAACACCAGACGGGATTGCTCAAAAGTGGCGTTAAGGCTACTGTCTAGGAGCTCACCAAAGTGCAACAGCTAGCAACAAAATAATATATAGTAACATAAAGGCAAAATATAAATATTTATCGATAAATTAGAGCGTTATATACAAGTTTAAAGTTTTTAAACTAGGTGATGACAGGCCCCTGTGCAAGATTAATTAACATGCCCTTTGATGTGAAGTGTCAAGCGAGGCCCATAGCCTGGGTTACGGTTTTGGGAATTTGGCGATATTATCGTCGTCGTTGTCATGTTCAATGCACACAGTCGGACAATAGTTCAAACCCATAATATATCTGTTCAGGCATTCATTTATCTGTCTGTGAAAAATATAACAAATGAATCATACAAAATAAAAAGAATACAAATAAAATATAAACATGTAAAAAACATCCACACTTAATCAAAATGGAATATTCACTGCCTGTTGGATCACAGTTTTAATGTTGCAGGGGCTCCGAATGCTTTACAGTATAACCAATCCCTGTATTTCTGATAGATTATTGATTAAAATGTAAAACATTAGATACGTAAAATATTTTATATTTAGTTCATTCTCAAATGTCATGTAAATCTCATATATCCCAAAAATTACGTTATATTCATGCCCCGAAGTGGAAAGGTTAAGCTAATTAATTTTGATATGTTTTATGTGGTTTGTTGAATGGTCTTTAATTATATTACAGTCTAATATGACCACAACCAATTTAGTATTCCAAAATTAACCAAAATTAGGGCCAATCTGTGAAAAAAAAATCAGAAAGAAGCAGATTCCAACTGATTTGTGTAGGGATATATACAAGGATACACCAACAAAAGTTAGGTGGGTTAGGGAGTGGGGAAATTTTTTTATGGGGGTCAAATGTCATTGACCCCGATTTAAAATACTAAAAAGTGTATCTCCGGAACACTATATGGTATATGGTTGATCTTGGTGTCGAAATGCACAGAAATATATAGCAATAAAGAAAATAATATTGAAAGCCCCCATAATCAATTCTTGACTTTGAAAATTTAGGTCAAAGGTCAAAATGTCAAAAATGGTAATTTTTAGTCACTAAATTAGCATATATCAAAGTTAGGGTGATAGGAGATTGGAGAAATTGATAGGAGATTGGAGAAATTACTTTTTTAGGGTTAAAGGTCATTGACCCAACCTAAAACACTAAAATATATATCTTGGGAACACTCTATAATATGGTTGATTTTGGTAAAACTAAGAAAATAATATAAAAGGACCCTCATAACCAATTCAAAAACCTCAAAAAATGAGGTCAAATGTCAAAATGTTAAGAATTGTTATGGTAATCGATCTGGATCAATTTTGCAACTGGCTGCTTGCTTATGAAATTTCAGATAACAAGCAATTCCAATAGGATTATCCCTACACCCATATGTTATCTGTAATTGTTATCCAGCGTTTCGGATTGTGGATTCAGTTGACTTGAAACTTGCAATGCAAATGCTGTTATAACACTAGTAGGGTAGTTGCATTTGTAAAGAGCACATTTGGTATGTCCAGAAATGCTGGAAACGGTGTCATGACACCGTTTCCAGCATTTCTGGACATATCAAAAGTGCTCTTTTTTGACATCAAATTGTGAGGTGTAGCTGCATTAAAAGTGGGATATCATGTGTTTCTGCGTGTGGGGTTTGCTAAGTAGTTTTACTGATTTACAGACATTTAAAAAAATAATCCTTAAATTGATTACTAGCAAATTTAAGGATATATATGCAAATGAAAACAGGAACTGTCCGAAAATTAAGGGGAGTTTTATTTTTTCTTATTCAAACTTTTAATTTGAAGTTAATAACTTGCCTATAAATATACAAATTCAAATTAGAATTTTCGTTTTCATGACTGATAGCAGGCCTACAGCAGCGTTCCGCAAACTTTTTACTTCACGGAATATTTACGATTCCAGGCACTAAGCTGAGGCCCAGCAGCCCAGCCGCTCCAGGGTCCAAAATACCAAAAACCTTGCAAGAAGTTTTGATCATGAAGCCTCCATATATATAATTAATACAATACTTTGACATCATTATCTGTTCTCTCAGACCCTGACCGGGACTGTTGTAGGGCCTGAGTAGAACCCTGTAGAAACGTGGTACAGTACCTTATTCTAATATTGACCCTCCACCCAAAGTCGATGCCCCTGATTCTTATTGCTCTATTGAGTGCTTATCACCTGGTAGATCTGTCCATATGATGGGAATACCTACATACATGGTCCTCCTGCCATTATTAAACCAAAACTTTACTAAATAATAATACTAAAAAATATACTATCAGTCTGTTATTTGAAAATCTAACGTATTCACCTCGCGTAATTCATAAGACATTTAATAGGTTTACTAGATAATGCATAGCATATTGTGCCCTGTGTCCCTGTGTATTCATAACACATGTTAATTATTTAGAATACATCATTTTATAGGCTATGTATTTTACAATACCCGTCAACTCGTATAAATATAATAGGTGCACATGTATATCATGTGCTTCATGTGTTTCTGCGTGTGGGATGATATATATTCTCTGTACTATCTCTGAATAGAATAATAATATTCTCCGTACTATCATTTTGAGCAATCCCGTCTGATGTTAGCTAGCATTGTTTCTTTTCTGTTTTTTCCCCCTTTTTGTTGTTTATCTATTACTGTGTATGTTGAACTGAAGAAGAAATAAATGATATGATATGACATGCTAAACATTTTCAAAGTGGACTTCCTTATGTTGTGGTCATATTAGACTGTAATATTATTATTAAAGAAGTTCATTCAACAAACAACATAAAACATATACATATAGAATTTATTAGGTTAAAGTTCTCACGTCGGCATGCATAAAACTTAATTACCTATAATCTGGATATCTGAGATTGACAGTCAATCAATATTCTCTGTACTATCATTGCTAATTTAACGAGTGCACTTCCTTATGATTTAAGAAAATTTAAATGTATGTGGAGCTACTCAATATTTAGAAGTTTAAAAGTTAAAAGAGAGGACTTCAATTAGTATCCCAAAATTACACTTAATCTGTGAAAAAATTAGATAGAAGCAGATTTCAACTGAATTGTGTAGGGATATATACCAGGATACACCAAAAAAAGTTAGGTGGGCTAGGGGGTGGGGAAAATTTTTTATGAGTGGTCGAAGTTCATTAACTCCGGTCTAAAATAACAAAAAATGCATCTCCCGCTGAACACTCTATAGTATATGGTTGATCTTGGTGTCAAAATGCACATAATTATATAGCAAATAGGAAAATAATATTGAAAGCCCTCATAATCAATTCATGACCTTAAACATTTAGGTCAAAGTTCAAAATGTCAAAAATGGTATTTTTTAGTCACTAAATTGGCATATATCATTTTAAAATATAACAATGAATAAAATTTCAACTTACTTATGTAGGAATGCATACTAGGATACACCAAAACAAAGTTCAGGCCCGTAGCCAGGTCATTTCAAGGGGGGGGGGGGGGGGGGTCTCTGGTCAATATACTCAACACATTTATTATAAAACAAAACAAGCTATTTATTGTCTATCAAATGAAATATGAATTATATATGAATCTTTAGAAATACAATTTCTACAATATTAATCTTGTTTTTATATAGATAAATGTTCGATAAATACTATCTTTCATAAAACAAACGAAATTAAGCGCGTCTATTTTCATTCCAATCAATGGCGTTTGTAAATGTGTGCACTGACGTCATCGTCGAATCCTAGGACTTTCGACGGTAAAGCTGGCCTGCCTGCCTAGGTCCCAGGCCAACCAATAATAATTAACAAAATGTATTATTTTTTTTAAATATAGGCCTATGGCGCATCCTGTACATGCACTTAAACTTTTACAACAAAAGCCTAGGCCTAGTAGTATATGTCCTACTGTACTTAAGCCTAAGCCTAAAATAGTTTGATATCGTCCGGGTATAATTCTAAACTAAATGCAGCGTGACCACTAGGGAAAATCAAAATTCAAGTTTGGGTCTAAAAAACCCCAAGATTGCTTTTAAAAACCCAAGATTAGCAAAATATTAGTATATATACATAAACTTCATTTTAAAGCGTTTTCAATTAATTATATATTGTACAGTATTTTGTACTGTATAAGCCTTAACGAAGTGTCTGGATTTTCGAGACCAGAAACTCGTTCGCTTTGGGCCATACTATTAGAAGGCCTAATCTGTGCGTCCGTGGAAAATCCTATTTGGTGACTAAAACGTGATATCCTTTCCTCTGGCATTGTATGTTAGGCCAAGAGTTTGTGCGCAATTTCACCTATTCGATATAAACAAAGTCAGTACTTCACACACATTAGGCCTATGGCCTTATTATATAAAGAGCATAATCGATCTTTACAGAGTGTCTAATTGATCTGTCAATTTTATACCAGGGGCCTACAGTATTGCATAG
>NW_022689420.1:26434-27719 GCF_011630105.1 Anneissia japonica | reverse complement strand
CGTCTAGAAGTGTAGAGATACGGACCCTATTATTAAAAACTGTTGAATTCTAAATGATTACAAGATGACCAAGCATATGAATGAATCAGTCTAAAATGATATTCAAAGATATTATACAGCTAATGTTTTTTTTCGCATATCTATTACACACCGTCACTCACAAATGTGTGTAAAAATTGGTCGTAAAATTTGATAACAAGTTGACCATTAAAATCTATTGTAAATATTTATCCGTACACCGATTTTGTTTCAAGTTGTTTGTTTTCAATATTATAGCTGTTTCTTTACGATGACAATGTTTTGAAATCGTACTGTATAACATGCCAAAATTTGTTTTATGGCAAACAACAGAAGGCTCTAAGTTTTTACAAGTTGACCAAGCCTGTTGCTGCATCATTATTGTTCAGTTATGATCACTATTCAGGCAGCGAGCAGCAGGCTGATAATTTGTTTTTCCCACAGTTATTTAGATGTCGTTGTTGGTAACTTTTTTAATTTTTTTTTTTTTTAATTGTGAGTGTAAATATTCTCTAGTGTATATACTGTAGATAAGAATTGTAGATAAATAATGCACATAAAATCAATTGTCGATGGAGAACGGCGTCAGTCATCTGATTAATCCCATATTAATAGTACCGATATTTTGAATACTCCTCTTCCGCGAATTGTTTTATTGACAGTGACTCATCTAATTCTTATATAATCACTTTAACATTTTAATCGAAATAGTTCACCATATCGTAAAAGNNCCCAAATCGTTGGCAATCCTCAGTGTAT
Source organism: Anneissia japonica (assembly GCF_011630105.1). Lineage (NCBI taxonomy): Eukaryota > Metazoa > Echinodermata > Crinoidea > Comatulida > Comatulidae > Anneissia > Anneissia japonica. The sequence goes on along the minus strand of NW_022689420.1, from coordinate 26,942 downwards.
GTTATGTTAATGAAACATGTCATACTGTACAACGACGGAATGTGTATTACAAAATGCCAGTACGTATTTTTTAGATTTTGACGCACTCCGTTCTGTTGTGTGTGTCTCCTGTTGAAAACAAACTTCCTAATTTTGTGACTCGCTATGATGACTGAGATGGACCATGTTGATTTAATAATAATATGTTATTTGGGATGGAAAAAAGGAGAGTCAATTTTCCAAAAATGCTCCATCAGCAAATAATTTAGTGTCCGCAATGGACAGTATGGCTATGAAATTTACTAACCACACAATCCACAATCATCAAGTCGCAAAACTTTAGCTGTATTTGGTGGATTAAGTCGCAAAACTTTATCTTCGTTTGGTGGCGCCATTTACTATAGGTAGACGGAGTACCAGTTGGTACATTTCTTACAAACATTCAGCCAAAGGCCAGTGAAAGTCATCCTTATGTACGTGAGCTATCGTAAAGTCATGGTTTGCCGGAGTTGCGTTCAATTTAAATCTC
>NW_022689420.1:25415-26397 GCF_011630105.1 Anneissia japonica | reverse complement strand
CATTTTAAAAACGGGTGACCAAATAATGAATTAGGTGCTAAATTTTGATTTAATGCTGGGCAAGTTAAAAACAGACATTCCGTCCGAGTGGGACTCATTCAAAAATTCTAGGGGGGTTCGCTAGAAAACAGGGGGGTTCGCTAGAAAAGGGGGGTTCGCCCGAACCATAAAACCCCCCTGGCTACGGGCCTGTCAGTTAGGGTGATAGGAGAGTGTTAATGTTAAGAATTGTTATTACAAAAATGGCATACAGTATATGATTTTTTTTATACTCATCATGTTCAAAGCTGGTTTTAAAGGTTGAAGGTAGAGTATTAGATAAGTATATTGATTAGAAAAGAAATTACAGCTTAAAATTTACTGTAACTACAGATAAAAACAATTATTAAAGTTGTACTACGACGCAAAACTATGGGCCTCGGTATATAATATATATACAATATTAATATTTAATTAAAACTATTGTATAGTAATTGCTGACTTCGTGTTAGTCTGCACTCATTTTCAAGCGTAGTATAGTACACTGAGCCACTAGGTGGTAGTGAGACGCAACAATGCAACTGCAGCACTGAACGTGTTATTCACCCTGTAGTCCACCGGAAATACGGATTTGACTGGACAAAATTGCAACAAAACGTTTTATGATCTAAATATAAACTTAATTATATGTAAAACAACATACTAAAAGTTTACCAAAATAGGACGTACATAAAGGTGTTTTTTATAACCAAAAGTTCAGCACTTTTTGAAAGTAGACCTTTACACAGTACGTACTGCGGTTTTCAAACTTTTCTTGATTATGATTGGTCAACGTTTAGGTCAACGTAGGTCATATCTGTTTGTTGCCGGAAGAGTGAGACCCACGTGTGCGAGCTTCGCGATCGCGAGGTTTGGTGTGCGAATCACAGATATATTTCTTCCGGTTTACAGGAATTACAGAGCTATAAATATTGGAAATTAATTGGAATCATACCAGAGTTAG
>NW_022689420.1:22606-25349 GCF_011630105.1 Anneissia japonica | reverse complement strand
TGCATCGACCTACTGATGTAGAACTACTACTTTATTTATTGTCGAGTACCGTTTTTTTTTTTTCATTGTACAATATCGCAAAAACTAGAGCAGTCTCAAAATAAAAAATCTTTCAACTTATATTTTGACTCCTTTTGAATTTATTTTTAGGATTCAAATCTGTATCATAACATAGGGCCTGCGAATTATTGAGTCGTTTACTCTATTCATGATACATGCATCCAAACAAAAACACTATTTAACAAACGGCGGTCTGACCATAGAGAAAATAGAACTATTCTATTTTCTCTATGGTCTGACTGAGATTATAGTACACTGCATGCAGGCACGCAAATTGAAGGCAATAGCCAAAATTGTAACAAATTACCGTATTTTATTTTAAAAATATTTTATTTCGATGTTTTGACTCGAATGTTCTGATTTTTAAAGTATTTAATTTTAACACTTAAGACTTTCTGTATAACATTCTGGAGACCCAGATGTGATCAGACGACCCTCGAAAAATTCACTCACGGCCCAAACTTGGGTTACTGCAGGTCGAGGTCCATGAAAAGTCGTATATAAAGATGTGGGTTACCCACATCTTTATATTTACACAAGTAATTAAAATTGTTTATTCACAGATTAATCTCACTGATAAACAATTCTACTATATTTGGCTGGTGCATATGAACTTCTATTTAGAGACATAATTTCACTATTTTCTTTCCAAAAATATTATTAAACATTAACTAGCACCTCATAACGACTTTTGAATGATAAAAATCGGCTCGGTATAACACATTTTACCGAGTACAAAATTTAAGTTAGTGGAACATACTGCTGTTACATCTTCTAATTTTACCCCGCCGTTGTATTTAGGTACACGCTCAGTGCACAAATGACCCAACAACTTGGATAGCAGAGTTCCACATGAGTGATTCACCCCACATCTTTATATGTTTGAGTTAACGCATGAATGGTTTCATGGACCTTCTCAGGACTTTTTTCCTAACCCACATCTTTATAATCTACTTTTGCTGAGAGTTCCGCTTGAACAATTCCGTGGAGCTTTTGGTTTCTGCGCATGACATGTTTCCAATGGGGATTTATCTGTTGAGCATAATCTCTAAAGAGAAGCCCTGGCAGCTAGCTGACTATGAATTTTTTTGTTTTATTATTTTAAGCTTTAAATTGCTGGCAGCTAGCTATTGAAGCCTAGTCTTGCTTATTTTGTATTGTCTGTTTTTGTTTTTGTCCTAAAATAAATAAAAGAAATAAATTTTGTGAAAATTTGAATTGTTTCTTTTGTATGTCAAATTATATATAAAAAATTTTTGGTAGTTAAAAAAGCTTCTCCAAAAACATGTAAACAAACATTAAAGAAAAACATACTGCAATCCATGCAGCCTTTCTGGAACTTATTGTTTAGAGTACATGTACAAACAAAGCAACAAGTTTCAGGTTCTAAATTTCTATTATTATTTAAATATGATTTACACAATAAACTATTTACATATAGTGTAACTGATTACTAAAATATACAAATATACAACACATTGCCAATCATGAATAAAAATGCTGGAATGAATACATGCTGGAAACCAACATAATGTAAAAAAAATAAAGAAAAATAAGGCATTCTTGCTGCACTATTAAATAATTAAATTGTATACACATAATTACAATATTATTGCACTGGGTTGTTTGTAGCATTAAGTACCTGTACTTGGCAGATAAAATTACAATCACTACAAAACATTTTTTATGTGTATACAGCTAATTAGAAGATTATTAAAATTTCATTAGGATATCATTATTTAACTTTAAAGCCAAATGCCAATATTTGGCCTATGAAATTACAATCACTAAAAATATCTTATGTATATACAGCTAATTAGGACATTATTAAAAAATCATTGTATATTATTATTTAACTTTAAAGCCAAGCGCCTATACAGTATTTTGCTGATTAAATTACAATCACTAAAAAACATTTTTTTATGTATATACAGATAATTAGGACATTATTAAGAATTCGTTATGAGACTATTATTTAACTTGAAGCCAAGTTTACCTATACTTGGCTGATTAAATTACAATTACTAAAAAAATGTTTATGTATATACAGCTACAGTAATTAGGAGATTGTTAAAATTTCATTAGGATATCATAATTTAACTTTAAAGTGCCTATTGGATTGGCTGATGAAATATTGTGTGTATATACAGCTAATTAGGACATTATTAAAAAATCATTGTGATATTATTTTTTAACTTTAAAGCCAAGTGCCTTTACATTATTTGGCTGATTAAATTACAATCACTAAAAAACATTTTTTTAATGTATATATAGCTAAAAAGGCATTCTTGCTGCACTATTAAATAATTAAATTGTATACACATAATTACAATATTATTGTATTGGGTTGTTTGTAACATTAAGTACCTGTACTTGGTAGATTAAATTATAATCACTAAAAAACATTTTTTATGTGTATACAGCTAATTAGATTATTAAAATTTCATTAGGATACCATTATTTAACTTTAAAGCCAAATGCAAATATTTTGCCTATGAAATTAGGACATTATTAAAAATTCATTATAAGATTATTATTTAACTTGAAGCAAAGTGTACCTGTACTAATGGAAAGGTAGAATATAGGGGGGGTTATGCCTCCTTATATTAAAATATTCCAAACTGTATCTCTTAAAAACTTTTTTGTGTCTTAGAAAAATCAGTACTACAAACATATAGCCTAT
>NW_022689420.1:19367-21878 GCF_011630105.1 Anneissia japonica | reverse complement strand
CCTTAGTTTAAGGAGTAGGTTTTTTAGTTTCATAAAATAACTTCAACTTTCTTTTTTCTCAAAAGTCCAAATCAAAGAGCTCAATCACCTAGCGCATAGAGGCTTTTTCGCATGATGCGCTCTACAAGTCCAACTATTATTATTATTATTATTATGTGAATATAATAAAGGATGAAATGTAATGTCAGTTACCATGGAATTACCCAATATATAGCATATGATGTAATTAGAAAAACAAAATACGGTACTGTAGTGATGGTTTGTAGCACCCATTAAATTGACTGATTAAATCACTTCTTGCAATATGTTCATGTCATGGGTGTATGCAAGGGGGGTCAGGAAGGTCGTACGACCCCCAAAAATTTCAAAGGTTCACATTTTTTCCAGACATTTTCTTCTAGGGGCTTTTCACAATGACATAAATAGAAAATCATTGATGAGGTACCAACAATGAGTCCAAAAACTTTGCCAATTGTGCAACATACTGTAATCTATCTCAATTCCATAAATTTTGAAACTGAGCCTGCCATCTGCTTCAAGCAAATTGTATTGATATTTTAATAACATCTTGCTGTTATTTCATTGTCAAAAGGTAAAAAAAAATATGATCACGACCCACCCAGAAAAAATCCTCGATACACAACTGCATGTATTAGGAAGTTATTAAAAATTTCACTAAGATATTTCATACTTATAGTTAACTTTTTCCTAATAATTATTGTCGATGGAGGGCAACGCAGATACTCAACATGAAATTAAACATTTCTAATTAAACACACAAAAAAAAATCATACCATCTTAAACAAAATTTTGAAGGAAATGAAACTTCAGAAAACAATAGTGTAGAAAGTGCTATATATTAAAAAGTCTATTGAGTGAAAGTAGATAAACTTTATTTTAAGTAAACAGCTTTAAGTTATTTGTGATTACATTGTTTACTACAAAATAATGTTAAATAATTGTTTGTTAACGATTCATAGAACTATACATTTAAGACATGATTGACTGATAGCAAGCTATATGTTCAATGATTACTGTGAACAAAACAATGTTTTTAGTCCAACACACACGAAATGTCATCAAATACACATTTAACAAATACTGGGGAACACTCAATAGTTCACGCACAGTTGAATCCATCCTTTCATTTTCCCTTTCATAAATTTAAGTCTGCTGCAAATAGGAAAAAAACAAAACACAAGTGAGCATGATAGGTACATAAAAAGAAACTGACAATAACATAATAACAATCCTAACTTGCATAAAAAACAATAAACATAAATTAAGTCTATACAAACATTTAATTTGCAGTAGTACTAGTACTCTGGACTAGCATTGTTTTAGTTAGCATATGAGAATATCCTGTGTTAAAAACATGATTTACTATACTATACTTCTTTATAAAACATAACTTGTACTTTATAATAAGAGAAATCTAAATATTATCGGTACCTGGAACAGTAACACGAAAGTACTGTATTATGCTACTGCACTGTAATGCATAGGCCTATTTTAAGACACTACTTAGACAGGCTTTTCCATCTTGATTTCAAAGGTCACAAACATTTTTCAATAATTTTTAAAATCATATAGTGGTGTAGACTAGTCTTTTAAAACATTTTGCTGGAAAAATATTTTGGATACGACGCCCCGTTATGGAGTTATAATATTTTAAATAACATGATGTCAGAAAATCAGCCCAAAAGCTTATCTTATTTCTGTTGGTTACGCACCGCTGATTCGCAATGTTTGTCATCACTTCAAAATGTATACCGATAATTCGTGAAAAAGGCCTATCCTCCTTTTCCTATCCTCCTATGCCTAGACCTTCTACTACTAGAGCTAACTAGGCTAAGCTATTACCTAGGCCTAGTACTATTTATAATATTATTTATACCCACGGATCACCTTATCCATGCATTGCTGCTAGGCCGCTACTATAATACATAACACAGGCATTCGTTCAAAGCATAAACCTGCTGAAAGTCTCATCATTGGTTAGAATACTCTAAACGCTCTAGCATTTCAAATTGTTCAAATGTTCCCGAATTCTTTTCAAAACACACCCTGGAAATTTCTTTTCAAGAAATTCATCGACATTCTTCATCAATGTACCAAATGATCATCACTCTGCAGCCCTCAAAGTCGATCAGTACTTTAAGGAGGGTCTCAGTTCAAAACAGCAATAAACTTTTATGACATATCGGGTATATTTTTGTTTGTCTGTAATTTAAAGTTTTATTTATTTGAACGTTCACTGATATTATTGTGTTTATTTTTATTATTTAATTTGTATTTTGTTATATTGTTATAAGGCCTATTTCTTCTTATTATTATCATTACTACTACTGTACTATTTCATTATTATTATTTTTAATTAATGTTATATAATCATTTTGTCACTATTTTAAATTTTAAATTATTTAAATGTCTACTGCTTTTATATTGTGTTTCGCCCAATATTATTATTATTATTATTATTATTATTATTATTATTATTATTATTATTAT
>NW_022689420.1:17987-19322 GCF_011630105.1 Anneissia japonica | reverse complement strand
AAAAAGTGTCAATCAGAACGAACACTTTCCTTAATTAAACAATTCCATCTTCTTCAAAACTGTGTAAAAATACCTAGGCTTAGACCTATCGCCTCAAAACATCGCACCACGTCATGAACGCTTTTCTATTCATTTCGTACCACGTTTCTCTGTCTAGCTGATAAGTCAGGCCTTGTTTGAATGGTTATCAGCAGAGGGGTGTAGGGTATTATATCGAATAGCTGACCAAAACCTTACCAAAAACAATGATTAATATAATATCTTCGTAAGTACTTGGCCAATTTTAACGGGAAAAGCGTGAAAATGTTCAAAATCATGAAATAAAACATTATTCGTAGCCCACTATATAATTTATGGCCTAACATTATAAAATAAATGTGCATCAGTCAAGGTTTGCTTATGTGTAGGTGTGAAAACCTAAGAGATTAATCACCAGATAAAGGCTGATCCTTTTTTTCCATTTAGCCATGGACCTCAACCTGCAATGACGACCCATGGGTTGCCGATCGTAGAATAATTTGAATTAATAGTATATTATAAATAGATTTTATTATGACTGTATAACAGTTAGACCGCAAGTCATGCATGCATAATAATATGCCAAATAAATATTAATAGAATTTCAGTTCCTTAACCTTTTTATTTGTCAATTATAAGTGTTGGACATCAACCATCTATAATTTCCATTTTTTACTTGCCTGCCTACCAAAAAAATATTGAGAAAAAAACAATATATTCAAATTGTGTCTACAGGTGCAGTAATCATACATTTACTTAACTCTACTTCAGCCGTACGTGGTTGGGACTGAGGTAAAAAAGAAATATAAAATAGTACCTAGATGTGAAGACACTTTTATATACAGTAGTAAAATTCATCATCATCACATCACCAGGCAAAATAAAGCGTCAACAAATTTTTCATGATCTCTTATTAACGATTTTCGGCAAACATAGGGATCTAATTAATACTGTACATATGATGTAAAATTAATTATCATTGATCGTATGTTTCTTTGTTGTTTATGTACTTTTGTTGCCATGAGAAAAACTAATTTCATATTTTAATTTGACAATAAACCTATCTTGTATCTAATATGAATCGCTGCGATAGAAATATAACAACATTATTGTCTTCGATTTATCTACTTTACCTACTTCATGAGCCGAAAACCAATTTATCTTTACACACTTTTTATCATACTTGTATATTAAAGGCACGCACTCGAGTCGTGTATTACAGTTAATTCAGATGTTTGTGGACAGAAAACACCGACCGGAATCTTGTTATAAAATAAGATGTTATCTGCCTGTAAAGTGGTCTTTCGTTAAAATCTG
>NW_022689420.1:12525-17834 GCF_011630105.1 Anneissia japonica | reverse complement strand
GGTATATTTTGGTAAACTTTTTGTATGTTGTAGATATAAAATTTAACTATATATATTCATAAAAAAAACGTTTTGTTGCAATTATGTCCAACTTTGGTGCTTCAAATCCGTATTTCTGGTGGACTACTGCTAGAACATGTGCTCTGTATGCGACCGTATCACGGTCGTATTACTCCAAATTCGTTACCCAACCTACCATGTAACAATGACAAATTATTTGCCATTATGACGACAAATGTTTGGGTTATCTCTTTACAAAAAGTATCATTAGTGGAGAAGATGTGCAAATGAAAGGTGTGACGAAAGTGCAACGGTAGATCAGGGGCGGTGCCATGAATTCCCCTACGAGGGGTCCAAGCTCCCCAACAAGGGTTCCACAACCCCCTCTCACCCTCGGGGAAGTCTAGCACACCTTCCCCTTCCTTCATTGGGGAAAAATTGTGTTGATAGTATAATATTCTTTATTTAAAAAGAATAATTTGATAGAAAACCATGCAAGTTAAGAGGCCCCTGTCGAGGGTACTAACCACCTGTCGGGACGTGGTACCAGCCCCCTGTCTGGGAGGATCTGGCGCTACCACCACAACCCATACGATCGTGATAGTGACAGGGGTCCATTGCCCCTGGTCCCTCGCTAGCACCGCCCCTGCAGTAGATGACTGAGTGCAAGGGCGTAAGAAGCGGTCCGCCCGGACCTGCGTGTGGGGGTCTGCGTGTGGGGTTTGCTAAGTAGTTTTACTGGTTTACATGTTGTGAAATACCTAAAAAGAGATTCTAGATTCAAGAACACTTTATTGTCTATTTTAAAATAGGAATTTGTTTTTCCTTTGCAACAGTCTTGTTTAAGAAGGATAAAATTACATTAAAAATCACACGACAAAACAACTTGGGAATGACGAGAAATACGTTAAGATATTAACAATTTAAAATAGTAAAGTAGTAAAAAGTAAAAATAAAAATCACTGTTTAAAACTGTTAAAAATTTACTATGTGTATCTCAGAAACAGACCAGCCATTTTAGTAAAGATTAAAACTATAAAAACCATGTTGCTATAAAATAATGACAGCATGCTAATTAAATAAAACATGTGTTATGTATACACAGGATACAGTATACATATTCCTCCATGAATAAATGAAAATGCAAGGAACAAAGTTACCGTATATAATGCAATATGAATAACAATGAATGTGAACCTATTATATTTATACGAGTTAACGGGTATTGTGAAATACATACCGTAGCCTATAAAAAGATGTACAGTATTCTAAATAATTAACATGTGTTATGAATACACAGAGACACAGAGCACAATATGCTATGCATTATTTTGTAAACCTATTAAATGTCTTTTGAATTAAGCTAGATGAATACGTTAGACTTTCAAATAACAGACTGTAGTATATTTTTTAGTATTATTATTTAGTAAAGTTTTGGTTTATTAATGGCAGGAGGACCATGTATGTAGGTATTCCCATCATATGGACAGATCTACCAGGTGATAAGCACTCAATAGAGCAATAAGAATCATGGGCATCAACTTTGGGAGGAGGATGAACAATTAGAATAAGGTACTGTACGTTTCTACAGGGGTTCTACTCAGGCCCTACAACAGTCCCGGTCAGGGTCTGAGAGAACAGTTAATTTCAGGTAGAATCGTGCACTTCTGGAAGAAAGCATGAAACTTCCCACAGTGGTACTATGACACCTAAAGATCATTAAAAAAAAATAGACCCCAAAATATAAAGCCTCTTAATGGCCACCATCTTGAAATCCAATATGGCCGCCCAAAATATTTGATTCAATATATATTTATATCTACAGCACATGTCATTGCTAATTGAAGATCATTACCCATGTTTTCAATATCAGGGAGTGTCATGCAATTATCAGAAATTATGTCAGATGGCGCCGCCATATTGGATTTCAAGATGGTCGCCAAATTATTGATATTTTTTTTAAATATAAGTAAATATAAGCATCAGATCTGCCCGAGTTTAGTGATGGCAGCAGTGAAAGTTGGGGAAATTTTCTCCTTTTTTCCCAGACTTGGAACATTAATTTGCTGACCCAGCCAAAGATACTGCGATTGCAGAGCACAATCTTACCATCCCTAAACACTCAAATATCTCTTTTACAAAGAGGTTCTCTCTTTTGAAACTTACTAGGGGACCCCTAGACCTTGGCCCTGAGACCTTGTAATTTGGTCCCCTGGTTGAACTGGTTGGACAATTGTTGGCAAATTTCTGGCGCCATCACTTGCTGTGTTACCTCCAGTGCATATTTGGATCAATGAATTTTGCATGTTCATATTGTTTGATGTTATAATTTAAATATGTACCGGTATGTGTATTTGTTTACAGTTTGTGTATATTTATATACTTACTTATTGTACATTTCCAGTCAATACAGCTATGTGCTGTGAAGTAGATTTTGAAATTAAATAATCAAATTACTTTAGTGGTATACTGTATTCTTTTCAGTTGCTCAGCAATTTATCATGTTTTATATATAGCATATTATTATTATTTAAATAACAAAGGTGACTAATTTGATCTTTTTTAATAACATTTCATTAAAATGTTAGCATTTTAAATCACAGAGCAGCATTACAATCGTTAAGAGCTATGCTACACGATGTATTATTATGTCATTTATTCTAACAATGTATTTACCTTCCTTTGATGATTGTTATACAATTTAACACTGTTAACGGCTATCTTGATTTATATTATATACAACTATTTTTTTCTAGCCGTAATTATTGTGTAATGGAGTGCATCTGGTGGTATTTGAATCTGTTCAACCATGAAGCCTCCGTGGTCTAATGGATATGACGCTCGCCTTGACAGCGAGAGGTCGCAGGTTCGAGTCCCGCCAGAGGCATTTTATTACACAATTTCTTTATTCATTTATTTACAGGACTACATTCGTCGAGAGCTATGCTACACGATGTATTATTATGTCCTTTATTCTAACACTGTATTTACCTTCTTTTGATGATTATTATATAATTTAACAGTGTTAACGGTTATCTTGATTTATATTATATATATAATAATAAAGATAGCCGTTAACACAGTTAAATTTACCATTCTTCTGTATTTACCTTTCTTTGAAATACTGATATGACACTGATTTGGTAGTAAGTGGCTATACGCTCAAGAAAGTTTTTCATACAACTGAAAAAGAAACTCGTTGGTAGCCATCCTGAAATCCAATGGCGGACTTGTAACATAATTTCCTGATTGCATGATACTGTTTGATATTAAAAACATGGTTAAATGTGTTACGTTACTGTAGATATGAAGATAATGACAAAAATAAAAATGTTTTGGCAGCCATATTGAAAGCAAATATGTCGGATATCTGACATAATTTCTGATGATTGCATAATACTCCCTGATATTGAAAACATAGGTAAAGACCTTTGAATGACAGTGCTATGTGCTGTAGATATGAAGATTATTGATAAAAATCCAATATTTTGACGGCCATTTTGAATTTCAAGATAACGGCCACTAAGCGGCTTATTTTTTGGATCTATGTTTTTTTTATGATCCTTAGGTGTCACAGTATCACTGTGGGAAGTTTCACGCTTTCTTCCAAAAGTGCGCGATTTTTATCCTTAGCCGCTTTACTATATGGGTGTGGGGATAATCCTATTGGAATTGCTTGTTATCTGAAATTTCATAAGCAGGCAGCCAGTTGCAAAATTGATCCAGATCGATTACCATAACAATTCTTAACATTTTGACATTTGACCTCATTTTTTTGAGGTAATGAATTGGTTATGACGGTCCTTTTATATTATTTTCTTATAGTTTTACCAAAATCAACCATATATTATAGAGTGTTCTCAAGATACATATTTTAGTGTTTTAGGTTGGGTCAATGACCCAAAAAAAAAGTAATTTCCCCAATCTCCTATCACCCTAACTTTGTTTTGGTGTATCCTAGTATGTATTCCTACACAAATAAGTTGAAATCACATTCATTGTAATATTTTAAAATGATAAATGCTAATTTAGTGACTAAAAATTACCATTTTTGACATTTTGACATTTGACCTAAATTTTCAAAGTCAAGAATTTATTATGAGGGCTTTCAATATTATTTTCTTTTTTGCTATATATTTCTGTGCATTTTGACACCAAGATCAAACATATACCATATAGTGTTCCGGAGATACACTTTTTAGTATTTTATATCGGGGTCAATGACATTTGACCCCGCATAAAAAAATATCACCCCCATCCCACTAACACACCTAACTTTCTTTTTGTGTATCCTTTTATATATCCCTACATAAATCAAGTTGAAATCTGCTTCTTTCTGATTTTTCACAGATTTCACAAACAGACCAACTTAAATTCAATCATGCATTCGCCAGTACAAACTCATTCCCACGTATCCGGGATACTTTGCCAAAGGAAATTAGAGACGAACTCATTTTTAACTTAAACATATTAATTAATCGGCTTAAAATACACTTTGTTGAGAACTAAAAATTGTACATACAAACACAATTTTAAACTTGTACATAAAGCTCTAATTTATCGATAAATATTTATATTTTCCTTTTATGTTACTTTATATTATTTTGTTGCTAGCTGCAATTTGGAGAGCTCCCAGACAGTAGCCTTAACGCATTTTGAGCATAGTCCAGTCCGAAATGTAGCAATATCAGAGGTTGCATTTTTTTTGCTATATTTAAAAAAAATTGGATATGATGTAGAGTAGACGTTGATAAATCAAAAAAAGTATGTGCAACATTTTTTTTTTCATACGTAAGGGGGGTTTCCAGCAGTTTCAAAATGGCCGCCATTTTTTCCTAAAATGTTCACTAATACTGTAAATTTATGTCATTAAAATGCAGTATTCAATTAAAAATTCACTCATAACAATGACAACAACAGTTAACTAAATATTGTACAGATTTTTGAGCTATTACAATTTAAAATGGCTGCCATTCTCCATTATTTAACTTTTTAGCATACATATATTAATATAATAATAACCAATCTGTACTGTAAAACGAAAACGTTTGATAGAGCTAGTTATATGCAATTGCCATATGCTGTTAATGGATATAAATATACATATATATATATATATATATATATATGTGTGTGTGTGTGCATATATATATGTGTTTGTATATATATATATGTGTATATATATACATATGTAAAATATATATATATATATTGAAAGCATACTGAAATAAAACAACAATCAGCAATAGCTTGATATCAGTATATATATATATATATATATATATATATATATATATATATATATATAT
>NW_022689420.1:8752-10714 GCF_011630105.1 Anneissia japonica | reverse complement strand
GCATATGGCAATTGCATATAACTAGCTCTATCACACGTTTTCATTTTACAGTACAGATCGGTTATTATTATATTAATATGTATGCTAAAAAGCTAAAATAATGGAAAATGGCAGCCATTTTAAATTGTAATAGCTCAAAAATCTGTACAATATTTAGTTAACTGTTGAACTGTTGTTGTCATTGTTATGAGTGTATTGAATACTGCATTTTAATGACATAAACTTGCAGTATTAGTGAAAGTTTTAGGAAAAAATGGCAGCCATTTTGAAACTGCTGGCAACCCCCCTTACGTATGAAAAAAAAAATGTTGCACATACTTTTTTGATTTATCAATGTCTACTCTACATCATATCCAATTTTTAAAAAAATAGCAAAAAAAAAAAATGCAACCTCTGATATTGCTACATTTCGGACTGGACTACAATGCCTGATGATGACACATTATATTATGGTAATAACCATTAACAGCATATGGCAATTGCATATAACTAGCTCTATCACAATTTTTGTACAGGTCGGTTATTATTATATTAATATGTATGCTAAAAAGCTAAAATAATGGAAAATGGCAGCCATTTTAAATTGTAATAGCTAAAAAATGTGTACAATATTTTGTTAACTGTCGCTGTCATTGTTATGAGTGGATTTCCAATTGAATACTGCATTTTAATTACATAAATTTACAATATTGGTGACAATTTTAGGAAAAAATGGCGGCCATTTTGAAAAGGCTGGCAACCCTTACGTATGAAAAAAAAATGTTGCACATACTTTTTTGATTTATCTGTGTTTACTCTACATCCTATCCAATTTTTAAAAAATATAGCAAAAAAAAAAAAAAAAAAAAAAAAATGCAACCAACCAAAGTTTGCTGGACTAGCAATCCCGTCTGGTGTTAGCTAGCATTGTTTCTTTTTTGTTGTTTTTTTTCTTTTTGTTGTTTATCTGTTACTGTGTATGTTGAACTGAAGACGAAATAAATGATATGATATGATATGCTAAACATTTTCAAAGTGGACTTCCTTATGTTGTGGTCATATTAGACTGTAATATTATTATTAAAGAAGTTCATTCAATAAACAACATAAAATATATCATATCGAATTTATTAGGTTAAAGTTCTCACGTCGGTGCATGCATAAAACGTAATTTCCTATAATCTGGATATCTGAGATTGACATTCAATCAATATTCTCTGTACTATCATTGCTAATTTAACGATCGAGTGCACTTCCTTATGATTTAAGAAAATTTAAATGTATGTGGAGCTACTCAAATTTTAGAAGTTTAAAAGTTAAAAGAGAGGACTTCAATTGGTTGTGGTCATATTAGACTGTAATATAATTAAAGACCATTCAACAAACAACGTAAAACATATCAAAATTAATTAGGTTAACCTTTCCACTTCGGGGAATGATTATAACGTAATTTTTGGGATAGGCCTATATGAGATTTACATGACATTTGAGAATGAACTAAATATAAAATCTTTTATGTATCTAATGTTTTACATTTTAATCAGTAATCTATCAGAAATACAGGGATTGGTTATACTGTAAAGTCTTCGGAACCCCTGCAACATTAAAACTGTGAGCCAACAGGCAGTGAATATTCCATTTTGATTTAATGTAGATGTATTTTACATGTTTATGTTTTATTTGTAGTCTTTTTACATGATTCATTTGTTATATTTTAAACAGGCAGATAAATGAATGCCTGAACTGATATATTATGGGTTTGAACTATTGTCCGACGACGATAATGTCGCCAAATTCCCAACCGTAACCCAGGCTACGGGCCTCGCTTGACACTTCACATCAAAGGGCATGTTAATCAGGGACGTATCCAGGGGGGGAGCCGTGGGAGCCGCGGCTCCCCCCCTTTGTACAGAGTGTTAAAATTTTAAAGCTTATTCTTGAGCCAATACAAATTCTTTCCTGGGATCACTTAAAATAAATACT
>NW_022689420.1:0-8204 GCF_011630105.1 Anneissia japonica | reverse complement strand
GTGGGGCTGAGGTGGGTGTCGACTCACAAAATGCCCTCCCCTCCACATTTCAAAACAGATCTGTGCTCTTCCCTGGGTATGACATTAAACTCCATCGATTCGGCTCCTGATGTATGTCTTAGTGACTGCTGTTTGTTTTTAGGATGTGATTTGGTTTTTCATGTCCATTTTTCGTGATTATGACTATTCTGGATAAAGAATGTTTTGAGCAGAGGTGGATTCAAGGTACTCCCCTCCCCCCTTCATTTTTTAAGGAAAAATATATTCAAATTGAAGTGCGAGAGTGTAATTTCCAGCCATCTAGAGATGCCCTAATCATAAATTGGTGGGGCTGAGGTGGGTGGTTCCTCGGTCTGTGAAAGTCCCTCCCTGGTTCACCTCTCTTTCGAATTCCTGGATCTGCAACTGTTGATTTATTATATAATTATTTGTTCGCTTATTTATAATGCTTCTATTGCAATTTTCACTTTATCCTCTCAAAAAGTCCTAAGAGCGTTCAGAGTGCGCTACTTCACAGGGGGATTCGCCCCCTTGACCCCGCCGGGGTCATACGTAATTCGCATAACGGCTCCCCCCCTTTCAAAATCCTGGCTACGTCCCTGATGTTAATTAATCTTGCACAGGGGCCTGTCATCACACCTAGCTACCTCCTCCTTTTCGTCATCTTCTTCATCATCAAAATTATTAATTGTTCATAGCAAAGTAAAGAAAACCTATGGATACAGAGTTATTCAAAAATAGACGTCTCATAATGCACGAAAGTGCATTTCAAAGCATATAGAAAAACAAAAACTTTCCGAAGAAAGACTCCCCCCATCCCATATCTAAATTTTTTCTTCCAGCGACTTAACAAGCTCTTTTCTCATGACCCCTCCCACCATGGGAACCCATCTGTGCGATTGTCAGGGTAAACTTTGGATCCGCGCTTGACATAGGCTATATTTTGTAAAAAAATGTATATTTACAGTATATTTATTTATATAAAATAATGTTGCATACTAGAACTATCAGAAATAAATATACAGATAAAGCCATGTTTTTTTTTTCTTTCAGTTGACTATGTAATTATGAAAGGCACACGTGTGAAGTAGTGCTGATTAGCGTCTATCTTTATTTGTATGTATTCAGACGTACATTATGTATATATGTATATGTGTGTATGTGTGTATGTTTTTTTACAATTTTTATGAAGGCAGAACACAATGAATTAAAATTCTTGTAGTGTTATAAATTGAACAGATTTTTTTATTTGATTTAATTGACCTGCCTTTGAGTGTGGAAATAATAATGAACATAAATATAGTGACAATAATGAAAATGACGATGATAAGCTATTATTATTAACATGTTGTATATGTTAATGCTGCTACCGCTATAATGGCTCTATATATAGCTCTGAAATGTGATGAATTCATAGCTGTGTATTTAATTAGACAAATACTATATGTTTTTTAGTGTATGAAATTGATTAATTTCGGCCCCCAATAAGTATACACTTTGCCTATTGGATATTGAATAAACTGCAGTTATGTCTCTCTTCGTCATGGTTATTTATTTGCTGAATAAACTATGTAGTTATGCCCCTTTTACTTTGTTATGTTATTTGTCTATAATAACTGTAAGTTGTGATTTTACAATGGTAATTCATTGCGAAGTAAACTACAGTAAATATAAGTTCATTATACATAGGCCTACATAATATCGACTTGTGGTTATACTATATAAATAACTATTAATATCATAAATGTTTTGTTTTTTAATTGTAAAAGCACCCAGGCTATTTCTTTCTATTTTAGAATAAAAATATACTTAAAAATAAAATATAAAAATAAACTAGACACTGCAGTATTTCTCTCTTTATGCGGATTTATAACAATGTTTATTTCTGCAATTTCTCCTTCTCCTTCTCAGAAAGCGCATGGACGATTGTTTGAAATAAAATACAGTAAACTAATTGAATAATATTAAACAGGTTGTGGCTTGGTGTATATTTAACACAATTATACTACTAAGTTTATATTTTATCACACATTTTAGGTCTTACCAATTTACTCATTTTGAAAATGTATGATTAAACACAATACTGAACAATCAATGATTAGTTTGCGGTACACTAAATGTTCATAATATACAACAAACCTATGTTACTTCTTCATGCAAACGTATTTGATTTATATTAGTTAATATATTATTTATGTTTTATTTCAATAAATATCCTAATTGCTTAATGGAATGTAAATGTCTGATTGCTATAGAATGCAAAGAGGAGTCATCAATTTATCATTTAACACTTTTTAGTATGTATTTATGGGAATAGCGTTCAATTAGGACATGTAAAAATCGAGGGAGGTTTCTTTTTTTTTTGTTTAATCAGTAATGAAGTAATGAAACCACCCCATTGAAACATGCCGAGTCTTCAAATCCCCCATGAAATGCAAGGTCTCATGTAAATGGTAAATGACTTTGACGGATCTTCCAGTGTAGTGTTTGATCCAGTGGAATTTATACGGACAAAACAGATGAAAAACAAAATAATTACAAAAAAAAAAGCGTATTCCTAGCCGAAGTTGAAGTATGAACGGGAAGACGATATTTTTGTGGGTTTTGTCGAGAATAATAATAATTAAAAAAAAGAATTGATCGCTTAATTGTTTTATGTAGGGAGGGAAAGATCAAGAATTACTTTGTTATTGTTCCTGCTTGGCCAATGTAGAGCATTAGGGCAAATATTAGATGAGATGGCATAATATATTAAGTTAAATAAACCAGTCACTCCCTATAGAGGGCATACCCTTACCCTGTGCATAATACAAGTAATACACAGGTCCTGTATCGGTATACGTGCCTATTATGTTAACATTGGTATTATTAAAGCCGGCTTCACATTAACACTAGGCGACTTTATTCGCGCGAATCGAAATTCGCTTCTGAGCTCTGATTGCGCATTTTTTCGTTTTGCAAAAAGTAGAAACAGTTTGAACTACTGATTCATAAATACTTAACATAAATACTTCTTATTAAAGGAATATACATATGTTAGGAGTGATGCTTTGCCCTACCTGAGGTGTTATCGTACCGAATACGCAGTGCGTCCCTAAAAATTTCGGTGATTCAGTGATTCGGGCGGGAATCGAACCAACTAGACTACATGACGCGTTATCGTACCAAATACTCGGTACGTTCCCAAATACTTGTTAAAACAATTTCGCAAGTGATTCGGGTGAGAATGGAACCCAAAACCTCCAGATAACTAGCTTACGAGCTTGTGCTTAGTGACTAGTGTTGAATCCGATCCTCAAGTAGCAGCGGGTACTGCAAATGCTATTTCGATGTGAGTTTGCGTCTCAGGGTCCCGTCTTATGACTAAATTTAAAATTTAAAATTCAAAGCAAAATCAAACTCGTTAGATCTTGAAGGCCGCAAACAATCATGGTCTAATCATAACACAGGCACATGAAAACTATGTAGGCCTATTGATAACCAAAAAGAAACTGTAGAACGCTTCTTATTTGACTGTACTAGATTAAATTTTACTAGAGACATTACATATTCAAATATTAGGGACAGTCTTCATGAATATGGTTTAAGTGTATATTGGTACAGTTTTAAAAATGGATCACAGCAATTTAAACGTCACCTTAAGGTTGATGATATGTATATAGAAAATGTAATATTAGAACAAACCTTTGATTTCCAATGTAAAGAATATTTAATTAATGCATGGACAAGTAGATCTTTGCTACATTACCTCCCAAACAAGTTAAATTGTACTTTAGTTTTTCTCACTGTTAGTTAGGTTTGTAGTCATTAAGTTGTTTGTTATTAAGGCATTATTTATTGTTATCATTACTTATTATTTAGTCACACCTAAATTTCTCTTAGTCATTTGAATTGTTTGAAAGAAAAAGGGGGGGGGGAGAGGGGAAGGAAACAAGGGAGGGGAGGATAAAAGAGGAAGAAAGAGAAAAGGAAAAAAAAGGAGAAAGAAAGGAAGAAAAAAATTATTATTAGTCACTTTTGGTAGTTATGGTTGTCATTCTTCAAATGACAAGGACCTTTTTAAGTGTGTTTAAAATTTAAGGCCTACAAAATGAACATGTCTTAAGTGCTGAGTAATTCACTGAAATTTAGACTGCTCCATTCGGCTAGGCTCCACCTTGTCGAGTTGGGCAGCCCGTCTCTTGGTCATGGGATATTCCTTCCATTGTACTCATTAATGTTTACTATTCTATCATTTTAAATTTGTTTTTGTATCTTTTCTTTGTATTTTGTGAAATGTTGCTTGTTCTTTGGATGCACCACCAGATGGTGTGTGCCACTGATACAAAGGTGTTCCAATAAAGTTCAAAGTTAGAAGACTCATCGTTGCGCCACTGGTTCGACCGCTGAAATCCATAAAGTTTAACAACTTGCATGCAACTAGGAGATTAGGCCTATTGTTGGTCCCGTGAGATGAAATAAATAGATTAATTGAGAACCAGGGGTATATGATATAGTATGATATATGTTATGACATGGTATAATATAATATAATAATATAATAGGATATGATATGATATAAACACAGTATAATAATAATAATAAAAGGCTTCACGCTTGAAATAATGACCTTTGACAACTGGTTGGAGGAAATCATCCTGATCACACTATATAAAAGCCAATCGCTGATTGTCTGTATTAGTAGATCAGCGTACCTGTAGCCAACAGCATCTTCAAATAAATTTGTAACCACTTGCGTAGAAGGAAGCGAAAATCAAGATGAAGATTGTTTTGATTTTGTTTGCAGTTGTTCTCTTTGTTTCTGGAGGTAGGTTCAAATCGTGTGGTGGCTCAAGTGGAATGGGTGCCTGAACTTCTCTGAGGCTCGGAAGGGTTCTGGTCCCCTGGCCCCACTCACTTATGCTCCCGTTGGAAAACGCATCTTCCCCTCGGGAACGTAGCCTTCCTCTTATTCACGCGCTGAAAAGATTCATAGGGAGCGTCTCGCACGATGCGAGACAGTTGGTAACAGTGCATCAGGTTTATCCGTATTTTCTAACTTGTATGTATATTGATGTTGTCCAGGGTCCAAGCCATTTATAATTATTAATTGATAACGTAAAGAATTTACTATTTCATACATTGTAAACAACTTTAAAATAGTAGAATTCATGAAAACACATTTTTCGTAAGAATGAAAAAAATGAATTTATATATATATCGTGGGAGGGCGTATGCTTGGCGATTTTGTAGAGGAGCTATATTTGTTTTGATTGGATTTGGATTGGATTTATTCGGTGTAAACACCAAGGATAGCCCAATTTGAAGGGTGAATTTAGTAGTTTGCATTAGACATGTGAACCCTCTCTTTGCTTTGCTTCCAAGCCTCGCAGACCATTTCTGTTTTTAATTTTAACTGCGTTTTGAAATGTTTGGTGCATCACATCTTATTTTAACTTCTAACTGCGTTTGATTGTTTGGTGTTCAACTGACTTTTCTTCGATTAAGCGTAGTCAGCGTTCTTTGATTGACGTTCTCGATTCCATTAATCGGTGCTATTACAAATACAGCTTTGATTTATACGGATTTTATACGGATTTACTCGAGTAAGTGCTGGTACCACCTGCAGCTACGCACACCTTTGTGCAATTTGCCGCTCCTCACACCCTCGGACTCTCTGTAACAAAAAGCGCCCTGTGGTTGCAGGAAACCACGGTCAATTCAGGACGATCATGGCCCGAATCACGGCCCGACTCGCTAATCCCACCTGCCCTTCCAATACCGGTAAAAGTAAGTGAACTCAAGCGTTTTTTATTTGGCTATCCTCCATGGCTTTTCGACGATCTAAATCCAGGGTTTTTCTGTAGGCTTTCCGTTACCTTGTAATGGTATGGTTTGGCACTCATAAAGCGCACACTACATGGTCTCATGCGCTATAAGTTACACAAAAGAAACAAACCAAAAACTAACTAAATCCTAATGTCTAACCAAGCGACCTAAAAATAAAAAAACTTTAGAAACAGACTATCGCAGGGGAACCAACATCACCGCACCTTGTGCACCTTTTGCTCATCCCCCTCTCCCTGGTATTTCACGTAACCATAGTAGTGCATTGGAACACCCCGATCAGATTGGAAAATTCAGTCACAAGGACTTATGTCTAGGTAGATTGGCGGGCCCATTTGCCGCACCTCCCTTTGATTCCTTCGTTGCTTCTCCTTTAGGGCTGGTGCCTAAGGCCGAGTCAGGTAAATTTTGTATTATTCAGGACTTGTCCTACCCCCGAGGGGTACACCCCGGCATCCCGCAAGAGGCGTCAGGTGTTACTTATGACACGATCGACAATGTCACTAGTTTAATGGACGAAATTCCTTGATAATCCCTATCCATCCAAACGACTACCACTTGCAAGGTTTTTCTTTGATCGATACCTACCTATGGGGGCTAGTCAAATAGAAGCGACTAATTACCAGCTTTCATTGATAAACGGTCGGCTTTATTTATAATTCTCGTGGGAAAAACACATGATTGATACTGGATGAATGTATAGGCCTACGTTCAATAATTTTGATTTATTTATTTTATTTTATTATTTTTACCCAGTTATCCCGGCCAGCCTCTGCTGGGGCATTTTCCCCGGTTACCCCGGCCTCTCGATGCCACAGTTTATGCAGCTAACAAGACACCTGAAAACAAATCGACAGGCATTTTCTAATAAGTTAATGTGCAATAAGGGCTTCAATTCAAATGCATTCAACAACAATAATAATCAACGTTTACTCATTTGTTTTCGAGTTACTTGAAATACAAAGGGAAGGGTAAAACGCAGTCACCAGTAAGTATTACTGCCAGCGGTACGAATGCCGTTTTTTTAGTTTCGTTGGTAGACTGCCAGGAAATTTATTTCTTTATGTTTATGTTTAACCTACTGCTTGAATATAGAGCAATAAATATTTGTTAAAATAATTCTAAGCAGGTATATTACGGGCAAATTCAAGATTATCAGTGCAACTAACGCCTGGGTCACGGTTGTGAAAACTCCTAAGTAGGGCTTTGTCCACATTATCAAATTTATAAGAATTTCATGATAACTAATCAAACTAATAATTTAGAGTGGAGTTTAATAGCTTGGTGGTTAAGATGCTTGCCTTCCAATCCCAGGGTCCTGGGTTCAATTCCTGTTAGTGTTGCAGGATTTTTTCTCAGGACCAAAACAACTCCACTCCCTAAATCTCATGTTGAGATTTAGTTTGTGTAAGGCATTGTGTGTGTATGTTTGTCTTGTGTAAGGGATTGTCACCTACAAGTAGGACAGTGATATATTTGCTAAATAAAAAAGATAAGATAATAAGATGTTATTATTTATTGCGTCAGGAAAATATCATGAGTGATGCTTTGTTTTTGTCTTGCCCTACCTAAGCGCCAGCTCAGTAATCTAGTGGTGTGGTGTCAGGCTAGATTCTGGAGATCGTGGGATATTTATTCACATATAGTCAGAATGCAGGAAAGCGCATTTCCAATCTATAAAACTAAAAAAAAAAAAAATCCGAAGGAAGATCCCAGACCCCTCTCCCCTTCACGTCTAAAATGTATCTTCCAGCGAAAGAACAACCACAAATTACGGTCTTTCCTCATCACGACCCTGCCCACCCTTGGACCCCATCTGTGCGATAGTCAGGGTGAACTCTGGATTAGTATCGGTGAGCATGAAAAACTTGGCAATTTCCTCTAGTCAAAGGTTAAATGAGGCATTTCCGGTCATTTTTTTGAGCAAATGTTGATCAATAAAAACATTCATGCCCTGGACAAAAGAGAAGGTTAAACTCTGTGACTAGCAGTTGTCAAGATAGTCGAACTCTATTATGTCCTCCATATTTTTAATATATGAACTAATGTTCATATTGGGGGGAGGGGCATGTGACATGTGGTGGAAGTCGGGAGCACCTGCTCCCCTCTTTTAAGGTTGCAATAAGAAGTGACTCAATAACAGCATAGATGTGCATATTGCATAAATTATCCGAAATTATGTAGAGATTTTCTGAAAAAAACTTTATCATTAGCTTCAATATTCATGCTATGAAAATTATATTGCAGTGTTGTAATAGTATTGCAATATTGATTTGTAAAATCTACTTTTATTTCAGCTGACGCTCTTAAGTGTTATGTGTGTGATAACTGTAGTAGTGCTACAAAAAGCACTGAATGCGACTCGAAGAGCGACAGAT
>NW_022689419.1:0-2175 GCF_011630105.1 Anneissia japonica | reverse complement strand
ATTTTCGTAGCAGTATAGGCAAATATACTAGAAACACAAGATAGAGTTCTCTTCAGAAAAAAAAAACTGTTCCACCGAAATGCATGGTGGGAATACAAACAATGGGGCGCCGCGTACGACTGGATCTAAAAAAAACCTTCTGTCACCGTTACATAACTTTTGAATACGTAACCTCTTTTTGCGGAGGTTGAAATAATTGCCATTATCCATAAGAGGCACACAAGTAGGCATAAATAAATCAAAACAATAAAATATACAACAAATAGGTCAGCGCTCGACTAACATGTTTTCATTTACATGGCTCTGTAATTATGAACTGAGCATGCGCAGTAAGCATTCGCTTAGCTGCAACAGGGTTTTCTTCCACCATGGTTGACTTGATCTGCATATCAAAAGCATGCAACAACACACAACGAATCGCCGGGATGGAAGAATAAGTGTTTAGTTGTCTTAGGTGTAATGGAATATTCTGTAAAAAAAAAAAAAAACAAAAACAAAAAACAAAAGACGAAAAAAAAAAACCTAAACAAAACAAAACCAAAAACCAAAAAACAAAAAACTAAACAGAAATTTATTTCAGTGAGACCACGACTGTGGTGCAACATGCCTTTTTTTTAGGAGACAATTCATGGCCGGGCCGGAGGAACAAATATTTTTTTCTAGGTCTGGCGCCCTGTGTTCCTCATTGTTTGTGTATTTTGAAAGGTAATATTTTGACAATAATAGACAACACATTAACCTACTTACAGTTAAGTATTTATCTAAAAGGTTTGCATAAAGTAGGATCACCGACGCCATTTAAAGAAAGGCTGCACAATGTGCTGTACAAACTTTAAATGATCACACAAAAACGTGCGTGCAAGTCTTCAATTAGGCCTACTTTAAAACTATGTTTTCAAAAAAGTATTTTTTTAGTACACTGGTGTCACGAAGCCCACGTAAATAACTGACTGAACAAAACAACATTTAAAGAGTGTGGATCTGTTCATTATGGCTTTTTGTTGGAAAACACAAGTAAAAAATGGTTACAATTAAGCACCATGTCCTGCTTGCAATAAAGCAGATCTCAAATGTATTCATGTTCTCTGCCAAAATACTTAGGTCTACTTATCTCCGACAGAGAAATCTTTAAAAAAAATCAACAAAAATTTTATATGTTTTTTTAAAAGCATTTAATAGTGCAGACACCATGACTTATTAGTACGTTGGCCTCTAAATTGTGGTAGCCACAAAAAATAGGTCTGTCGCATATTATATATGATATCGAGATATGCTTCTTTTTTAATACATAGATGTTTCTATTTAGTCCAATTCCGGTCAGCCAGAAACACACTTTTTACTAATTCATCCAAACCAGAAAAGTGTAGACCTTCTTAGCTTAGAATAACTTCAGGGCTGGTGGAATTGTTATGTCTCTTGAATATGATTAGGGATCGGGTGCGTGGCACAATAACGAATGAATAACAATAATTAAAACGTGTACATAGTATCACTACTACAATTAATAAGAATAATATTTTTCAATCTTATAATCAATTTTATATAGCTAAAAAGGTACACTTTCTCCATCAAAGACCAAACCCAGTACCGTTACGATTTTTAATCGTACGGGAAATACACTCACGATATATTAAAATAAAGTACTGTGTAGCGATTGTATGGAAACCGAGCTTTACAAAGAGGAGGTATGTTCTCCTTAATGAAGTCGGACTGCTCGAGTTTTATATTTACTCATGTCAAAATATACATTTATAATAACTTATTTTTATAAATATTCTTTATATTAACTTCTGATTTTCTTCTTCTTCTATCCCTATTTTTTTTGGACCGGCACTTTGGTCACTTTCCGTGCTTGGCTCTTCTTCAAAGGTTGTCCAAGCATATTAAAATATTATGTTATTCTACATATTTTGAATATTACTAAACGGGTATAAACTTTATGTTAACGCAATTTTCGTTTTCGAAAGCAGTTTAAACTAGCTACAGCTATGTTAAATACTACGGAGCCCCTAAAGGCCAACTCAGACAGCGTCGTACGACGCAGCCCGACGCGATTTGTTGTCGCGTCGGGTCTGTGTGAGTTGAACGCAGACGCGATGGTGTGCGTCGGGGGCGCGATTTTTTTTTCCGTACGAAACATTTGCATGAAACTTCACTCGGGCCATCTCGGATTGA
>NW_022689418.1:0-741 GCF_011630105.1 Anneissia japonica | reverse complement strand
ATTTTTTCCCATGTTTCTCCTGTTTTAAGTTCATTTCAACACGGGTTTATTCCAGGTAGGTCAACCCAAACTAATCTTGCTAGTTTTTTACCCACCGCACTTAATGCAATCAACTCTAAATTACAATGTGACATTATATTCACAGACTTTTCCAAAGCTTTTGACTGCATTTCCCATTCTCAACTTATTTTTAAAATTCAAAAATTTGGTATCTCCGGTCCCCTTCTTAGCTTAATTTCTGATTATTTCTCTAATCGCAGTCAACGTGTGGTTATTGACGGTTTTTGTTCTAAATCCAAACCCGTTCCATCCGTCCCCCAAGGGTCTATCCTTGTCCTTTATTTTTTAATTTATTCATTAATGATCTTCCTTATTTTGTCAACAACTCACATTGCCTTATGTACGCTGATGATTTGAAGCTGTATCGTATTGTCGGGACTGAGAGTGATGCCAGGGGTCTTCAGGAAGATCTTGATGCTGTTGTTGCATGGAGTCGGCACTGGGGTCTTTCTCTCAATGTCTCCAAATGTAAATCAATGTCTGTTTCTCTTAAATTAAAACCTTTATATTTTCCTTATAAAATTGGGGATATTGTTTTAGAAAAAGTTTCTGTTCATCGAGATCTGGGTGTCTTCATCGACTGTAAGCTTACATTTTGTAAACATATTGATCATCATATTAGTAAGGGAAACAGAATGCTTGGGTTCATTTGGAGACATTGTAGAGAAATAAATAGCCCTG
>NW_022689417.1:0-751 GCF_011630105.1 Anneissia japonica | reverse complement strand
CAATATCGTAACAAAACACATTGGCATTCATATATTGAAAAGTTACTACTGTACATATAAAAAAACTGTACACGTCCTCACACTTCACTTCTGGGACTGCAAGATAGCACATTGTTTTCAATACAGAACAAACTACATACTATTTATTTATTTTTTATTTTAACCTGGTTTAACAACTAAGTTAAAACCAAATGTTACCCTTATGAGACCAGGATAGATACAGTACTGCTACGTACTAACATGAAAACATTATAATCAGAACATTAATGGTAATTGAAATGCAACAAACAAGAAAACAAACGTATAATAAACAAATAGGCCTAACTATCACTGATCTCAAACCAATCGACTTTACATTTGCATTGTTTCTGTAAAAGAGAAAAATAACACCAATTAATAAACTGCAATAGTAATCAAATAAAAATAATTGGTAATACAATTCCAGGAATACCCGCCATTGAGTGGGGATTCGCGTTCACAAAATTGAACATGAAAACAATTTTGTAGGCTTCTGAGCCCTTAGGAGAGGCCTATATATAGTTTGGGGCTAAACAGGCCCTAGGCTATGCATCAGGGGTGGTGCCAGGATTTTCCCGACGGGGGGAGGGGGGGGCGGTTCTCCGATGAGGTGTCAGCTTTCCCCGACGAAAGCAAAGTGGGCGTGGTCAAGCTTCGATGAAAAGGTTCCGAAAGTGGTCCTGGGGGCGAAGCCCTCGAAAATTTGACAATTTAGGGGTTTCAAAGGCTTATT
>NW_022689416.1:0-1185 GCF_011630105.1 Anneissia japonica | reverse complement strand
AGCGTTGCAGAGATTTGACTATTTACTATTTTTGCATAGGCATAGTTTTGAAAAATCACGATAAGGTTTGATTTTCATGCACAAAATTGTATTACAGCCTATATAAACGTATGTGTTCTGAGCGATTTGGCACCAAAATTATTTCAATAGACCAAAACGTTACAGAAACATGGTAATTTCATATTTTTTAATTTTCAGGTCAAAGGTCAAATCTGATTTCGATCAAATTGGTTGTAGTAGCCCCACATCATGCTTTCACAATACAAAAGATCAAAATTTGTATCCACTACCGTATAAATCATTTATTTTGTAGGCTTATGATACACAAAATATAGTTCATGGGAATTTATAATAATCGTTAATCACTAAAGTATTTTACCAGTCCATTTGTTTACTAAATTAATTTGTTCACTCAATACAGATTCTTTGGATATGAACGTTGCCAGTGATACAGTACACCTTTTTCAATAGTTGACTGACGTTATATTCATCATCAACTTTGTACAGAGCACAAACACTCGCTGGCGCTTTCTCTTTATGTAGTACATTATATAGGTCACGTGATGCTCTTTCTTTTGCATCTTTTTGTTTTCTCACTCTGATTGGCTAGATAACAATATGCAGGTCTGCAAAAAAGCTTAAGAATCGCTCTTTCCGTAAAAAATCTATTGCGGACGTAAGATGCCCAAGTGTGCTGAGCACAGGAAAGTAAATTTCGGCGGACCTATTTTAGCAATATGTGGAATACATTCGGCAGGTAATTATGAGGCCAAAATCGGTCCGCCGGACCGATTTCGGCACCGGACCAAACTTATCCTGACAGTCCTTATCCCGGAAGCTGGGTGTATGGCAAACACGGTTTAAACGGTAATTGTTTGATGTGTCGACATTACAATCTTTTTGGAATATACTTTTAAAAACCTTCTCAATGAAAGTGCCAGTAATAGGCTATAGTTGTTACAGTCCTAAGCAATGTTGTTTAATGAAATGTACGCACCTTTATGAACTAAAATTGCCTTCGAAAATCTACTGTAGTGCCCATTAGTGCTTAGAGTTGTGTTGAGAAAGCTGTCGAACAATAATTGGCTCGTTCGCCTGTTAGCTAATATATTCATAGTGAGAACATAGAGAAAATAGAACAGAAGGAGTAACATCGACTTTATCGCTTATCTTTAATCCAATTAA
>NW_022689415.1:0-955 GCF_011630105.1 Anneissia japonica | reverse complement strand
TGGAAAATAGTGCTTAAGCTTCTTTAGAATACCAATGTTACGTGCAATAATATTGGATACCTGGTTGACATGCGGTTTCCAAGAAAGTTTGGAATCAATGGTGACACCCAGAAATTTAGTCTCGTTTACACGAGTTATTATGTTATCATCAATAAATAAATTGTAATTAATATAATTATGCCGATTGAAAATAATGTAATTACTTTTCTGTGTTCAATGACAGCTTATTAAGTTTGAACCATGTAGAGACCTTATTTAACTCGAACGTTCATGGTATTTAGTAGTAAATTTTTATTCTTATGAGAAAAAACAATATTCGTGTCATCGGCAAAGAGAACAAACTTAGATGATTAGAAGAATTGGAAGATCATCGACATATATTAAAAACAGAAGTGGTCCAAGTATCGGGCATTGAGGCACACCACAAGTTATTGACGCGAGACAGGAATCAACATTATTTACGGTAGTATACTGACAGCGATTGGTGAGGTAGCTTTTTATAAGTTGAAGTTGAAGGCCTCTGATACTACACACTTTGTGCTACACACATTTGCACAATTATTTTTTATATTACTGATATACAGTATTTTGACTATTATATTGATTAGACTACGTTATAGACTTACATCTTGTGTCATGTGTCCTATATTGTGGCCCAAATATTATATGTTGATATTATAAGCCATCCCTGTGCAGTCAGCACACTGTGGGAATAGAATGTTTGTTTTCTCACTGCAAACTATTATAATGTGTATATCCGAATTATCGGTATCTATCTTGGGCATTAACTCCTCCCAATACATGGAGTTTAGGTGTGCCTACATTTTGCTAGTTTTTCTCATGTACCTTGATAAAGACCTAAGGATAGAGATCGAAATATTGGTTTACTCCAATAAAGTGTTTCTAAAGTCCATAATGGTATTCGTTTCTCATATTCTTTATTACCGTACTGAAA
>NW_022689414.1:0-659 GCF_011630105.1 Anneissia japonica | reverse complement strand
AATATGAGAAAATACATATATTTTTTTTCTCCCTGACGAATTGTGCTTTTTCTCCCCGACAGGAGTGGGGGGGCTGCCCCGCTGGCGCTACCCCTGTGCTGTAGTTGAGAAAGTCTCGACGTTTCGATTGAGTTGCTTCAATCGTCTTCAGGAGAATAATGTCTGCAGAAATTCCAAAGAGAAATACTTATATGTTTGGGTAGAGGCTGGTTGTTGATTGGATGGATAATAATATATAATAATAACTAATAATAATAATAATAATAATAGGAATGATGCCACCGACAACAGGGGGGGGGGGGGTTGGGTGGGGGGTTGTGTGGGGCGATGTCCACGACGTGAGTTAAAGTGGGCGTAATCTGGCATTGTGCTCAAAATTTCCCATGGTGGTCCCAAAACTATGAAAATTCCAGGGGTTTCAAGTGATTATTTAATCGCTTATAGAGCCTACTAATATTAATATGTAAAAAATGTCTCCCAGACGATTTTTTTCTCTGCCCAGAGGTGTGGGGACAGGCTCTCTCAGACGGGGCTCCCCCACCCCACCCCGCGCTGGTGCCCGGACCATGAATAATAATATTAATAACAATAATGGTATATTTAATCTAAATATAGATCCTGAAACCAAGCCAAAAGAAGGATTAGATAATAATTATGAA
>NW_022689413.1:0-733 GCF_011630105.1 Anneissia japonica | reverse complement strand
CATGCAATTCAAGCATATGAGATGTGTGGTGGTTATTTTTTCTATATAGGCCTAATATTTAAGTTCCTTTCATTCAAACACGGTTTCTGCTTATATTTGATTATTGGGATACACAATTTATATATTCTGTATTATATAATACAAATCTCGCAAGTGAGGAAATTGTAACTCCTTGAAAGCTATTTCGATGGTGTTTTGCATCAGGAGTATAGTACCGTAGAATGATGTTTTTGCCCTACCTGACGAGTTATCGTACAGAATGTTGGGGTTTTTTGGGAACGCACGGTACTGAGCATTCAGTACGTTAACATGTGGGCAAAATCATCATTCCTATTATTCCTGATGCAAAACACCATCGGAATATTTAATAAATTTATATAATAGGCCTATACATATCTTTGCATTAGGTTTCCCGATTTAAGATTCTGATTCCATTTATTGTCATATCCATAAAACTTCTAATAATAACACTGTGCTACTATTTTTTGATTGTTTTTTTAGGGTGGGTTACTAGGCCTATTAGAGTATGGGTTACTCCGTATTACAGTAGTGGGTTACTATAACTAAGCTTAGGCACTTGAAAATAGTAAACTCCACCTACCCCCAGCTTCTCGCTTCAGCAATTCAGAGAAATAACTACAGTACGAGTAAAAAATCTTTGTTGATTTAATCAAACACCTCCGCCCAGTGGTGGCGCCAGGACCTGCCCGACGGAGGGGCTAAAAGCCCCGAC
>NW_022689412.1:171630-172664 GCF_011630105.1 Anneissia japonica | reverse complement strand
GAAAGAAATCATCATCATCTTTACCATTCTCGTTAGCAGAATGAATGTCATGAAAGCATTAAAACAATAATAGAAATATTTGTACAGTATTGTAATTTCATTACAGATCAAGTCTGTGTTTAATCAGTAATTTTCGTTTAATTTTTCAGGCGGGCATTAAAGTATTTGTAACATATTTGTTTCTTAAACCTTTTTAACACATAGCAGGGGCTGATCCAGAATTTTCAAGAGGGGGGAGGGCACAACAGTTTCAAAATAGATAAGAGAGTAACACACACCACTGACATGCTTTGAAAGTTTAAAAATTTAATGTCAAAACAGTATTACAAAGTGCACATAGTTTTATTCTTTTGGTTAATATCGGCTCTCTGATAATAGGCAACTTTGTTGTATTCAATGTAATTAAATGTGTTTCAAATTTAAACGTTGGTTTTAACAATCTATAGTGTAAGCCTGTCACAATATTTAGGATATTTCATTCTACTTTGCAGCACTGCTAACTGAATCGTGAACTAATGAATATGCATAGTTGTATGACTCAAGTTAAAACGTTCTGTGAATGGAAATAAGTTACATGAATATTAATGAGGTTAAGGCAAAGTGGCAGTGTATGATTCGTGCATTTAAGTGGAGTGTAAAAGTATGCAAATGTCTTTAAAATGGTTAGTTTAAAGGTATCTAGCCAGGAGTTGAAGAGAGAATATCTTAAAGGAAATATGTGGACTGAGGAGTGTCGGTTAAAGGACATATCAGTCGAGGCACATTTTAAGATAAAAGTACAAGACTTATATGTAAAAGCTTAAAGTAATTATACGTGAGTGATAGCTGAAGTAAGAGAGCTTCACAGTATTTGTGAATCAAGAAATGAAGTAAAGAATTGACCGTGAGTACTGTTAATACTGTAGCTGATAAATCAGAATATCTACCTATTGGCATATATAGGGTAGTAGTACTAATAGTGCATGTATTTTGATATGTTATGGGAATACTTACCTTCAATATGTATATACATATATAGATATATGCTATGTATA
>NW_022689412.1:168562-171589 GCF_011630105.1 Anneissia japonica | reverse complement strand
GCATACCATTCTATATAAATGTTGTATTCATTTATAGATGGTCGGAGGAGGTAGAGCCAAGTAGCCTATACTCAAGACTTATGTACCAAATATACTAAAGTGATATTGCAGACTGAGGGGGAAAAGCCCTAGCAGTTAGCAAGACTTAGTAGATGATCCGTACTTCAAATGCACTATTACAGTGATAGATTCTGGGAGGTAGCACAACACTTTGTCATTGGATATGCAAAACGAACTTTTATTTAATTAAAACCAGTTGATTTTATATATATTTTGTTTCTGTGTTTTATGTCCAGTCAATATTGGTACAGTATTTCTAATGAGAGAAATTTGTGTTGCTATATTAGTTCATAATCAATTTCTTAATAAAATTACTTTGCTATTTTTAAACAATTAAAAAAAGTATTATAAAGAAAGTTTGGTTTCTTTATCTTGGGAAACATGCTTCCAATAATTAAAAATTTGTCTTTACTTTATCAATAATATTGAGGGCTAACATGTTTACTTTTGAAATTTCTATAGGCCTACTATAGATTGAAGAATTGTTTTATTGCAACACCAGATTATAAATTGGCTATGAAAGATGTCTTTGCAATACATTTAGTCAAATTGGTGTTTGTCTTTCTTTTCCTTTTTTTTTTCTTTTTTTGTTTGTTTGTTTTTCTTTTTTTTTTTGTTTGTTTTTTTTTTTTTTTATGTAGCAGAAATTTTGAGTACTGGTAAAATAATATCAGCACGTTAGAATATCAGGATAGTAGGCCTACAGTATTTTTTCCCCAAAAGTATCTGTTTGGCAAAGTTGAAAGACAACAATTAACATTGATTTTGGTGGATTCTTGTCTTTTGGGCGTTTTTTAGTTGAACATTTAGGTTGAATCGGTGTCAAGCAATCCCTCTCAGCTGTGAAGATCTTTGTTGTAACTGAAACAACTGTGAACAGCATGAAAAGAAAGGAGAAATAAAAATAAAGTTAATCAAGTCACCTAGTCATGTATACTATATAGTGTTGCTATAATAACAATAATTAAAAACAGTTTAAAAAGAATAATTGAAAAGCATTGTTAAATTGATGAATGATGTTGAGCCTATGGACCTTGGTATGGATAATCGCAACAACCAAGAAATCGATATATAAATGTTAAACATTAAACAACTTTATGGCAACTATAGTTATTAGGCAGTTTTTGCTGCCCGACGTTAACCTTAACATTAAACGGATCATCTTGCATTGCGGAGTACATTAATTTCAGGAATTTAAGTGCTCAACGTAGGTTAGTTACGGGTTTGCCCATGCGCATTCAATTTGTTTACAAAAGAGTTGGAACTATCACGCTGCATGTTGGGTCTTAGGTCTTCGTTTTGTAGACACCCATATAGGGTGTCTATAAAACGAAGACCCTTGAAAATTTCACAAACAGACGCCCAAAAAAATTCGTAATTTTGATTTTGTGACAGCCAGGTGATTATCATCAAAATAAAATAGAAAAAAATGGGGGTCTTCGTTTTTGGGTCTTCGGCCTTCGTTTTATAGACACCCCTGTAGCCTAGCTGTTGAATAAAAGAATAGGATAGGATATAGCCTACCATGGATTAAAAATAAACATGGGAAAAACATTTGTGCAAATTCTTTTGCTGGGCTGACAACAATAGCTGGATCTTCACAATTGATGTCTTCTCTATCAAAATCATGATCTTGGTCTAGTCCTATGCCTACTTCCACTTCTTCTTCTGACTCCTCTTCTTCATCGTCGGTGTCTTCTAAATCACTCATTTCCTCCTCGGAATTATCAGGGGAAAAGTATTCCGCGACCACGTTTCTTAGGACAGTTTCATCTTCATTAGAAACACCTAGGCTAGGCACTAGGATGCAATGAAGGCTCTGTTGAGAGCTTCCGGTGCATCTTTCGAGGTAGTCATCACCACAAATAGCAAAACGATAAAATAATGCACCAACGAATAATCTGGCGATCAATATTTTCAAAATTATGTAGGGGCCTACATATATACACACATAAATAGGCATGAGAAGTCTGGAAAGCTCATTTCCCACTCTCTAGGAATCAAAATTTTTCCAGGACAAGATCCTTTCTTTTGTGAAAAAAAAAATTGACACCGCCCCCCCAGCCCCAAATGTGAAACCAGGTCCGCTCGTGTCAATAAATTCTATCTTTAAAGTACTTTATATTGCATTTGTAGGTTTCCATTTTTGCTTGTTCAAAGCTATGAATAAAACAATGCCAAAAACAAAAAGTTAAGCCTATCACACTAAACGTTTTTAGTCAATACTGTGTTTAAATTTTGTTTATTATTCTATTATTGTGGCAATATATACTGTATAATAAAACTTCATAATAAAACTTTATATGGTTCAAGTATCAAAATTTCCAAAATATAAATGATAATCTGAGCTTTAAAGACCAATGGTGCAAATATAATAGCAGTACAAATCCCGGTGAGTAGAAAAGTAAAACATTGTACTATATTATAGTACAATGTTTTACTTTTCCATAATCTCAAATTATGAGGCTACTTTAATGCCTACCTGTGTATCACTACAATGCAAACAGTACATGTTTCATATATCAGCTTAAAAAAAAAACAAAAAAAAAAAACGTTTTTTGTTTTGCTAATTCATTACTGTTTCTTCTTTAAAAAGTGTATCGCTTTTGTCGTTGCTGTCTACTTACCTCCCATACCATCCTTTATTTCAGGATGGTTTTTGAGGGGTAGCTATGTGAGAAAGTATATTTTAAATGTTTTTGTATACAATTGCAATACTGAATAATCCCTCTTCATTGGAAATAGCCTACATAGTATGCCACCAAAGCACACAGATCCGAGTTATAACAACAATATATTAAGTTCTCACTGAAGAAAAAATGGTATTGAAAATGGGTTTTTTTTTGCATTTTTAAAAACAAGTTTATTCGAAATTGAACATTTGGGGCTTATCCAGGGGTGGCGCCTATTCAAAATTATTCAAAAATGAACATTTTTTGGGGGGGGGGGGGGGGGCCCTTTTTTAAA
>NW_022689412.1:156680-168543 GCF_011630105.1 Anneissia japonica | reverse complement strand
TTTCGAGTGGGCGCTTATTCGAAATTTACCATTTGGCATAATTTAGCATAATTTCCCATTAGCCTCGGCATAATTTGATGTTGCATCACTGGTCACACTGCTATGGTTTTTTACCCCATAGTAACCCAACCCTTTATAGAGAAACCGGATTTAATTGGTTGAATCAATAGTATTCTATTAAAAATTCTGTCAGAAGGTCGTGAATAGAAGATCTTTCCAATGACAGGGCCTACCAAACACTTGGGGTCAAAGTCAGAGAAAAGAAAGGTCGGACGCGGCGGCTTGAAAATGCTCGTTTTGGAAGGATTTTGTGGTAGAAAGAAGCCGATAGATTACCAAGTAAAGGTCGATCAAAAACCACGAAATTTTCTTGCTTACGATGATTTTTTCGCAATGAAAATTTGGTATGTTGAAAATCAATACTTTTAAAAGCTGTTTTGATTGAAAACAGAATTCCACTAGACGAATTTATTCGCGCGAATCGAAAGCATCTGTTTATACGCATTTGCATTCACATTTCTATCGGGTTTTCCCACTAGGCGCATTTATTCGCGAAAATCAAAGCGTCGGTTCGCTTTCTGAGTTCTGATTGG
This sequence comes from Anneissia japonica, assembly GCF_011630105.1. Lineage (NCBI taxonomy): Eukaryota > Metazoa > Echinodermata > Crinoidea > Comatulida > Comatulidae > Anneissia > Anneissia japonica. The sequence goes on along the minus strand of NW_022689412.1, from coordinate 167,950 downwards.
TTGCGCTTTTTTTTCTTTAGCAAAAACTCCCATAGAAATGTGAATGCTCATGTGCATGAGCCGACACTTTCCATTCGCGCGAATAAATTCACCTGGTGGAAAACAGGCTTCATATTATTATATTATTCACCAACAGAGCCAAGAAAATTTATTGTTTTGTATACAGACATTTTACCAATAAAAATGTCCTTACCGTGCTATGAAGGTTTTATGCACAAGAATATACAGCAACTGTTCGTTAAGTGACAGGGAGACTTAATTGTATGATAATAAAAAAAAAAAAAAGTACACAAATAAGCACAAAAAATAAATACACAAATACACAATTGAAAAAATACACAAATAAAAAATAAATAAAGAAAAAAACAAATTATGCATTTCAATTATAAACCTGAACTGACAAGGTACATTTTAATATTGAAAAAAAAAAAAAATACATACCGGTACTGATGATTTCACACTTGGGTCCAGCAGTACCACGAGGACATGAACAGTAGTACCTCTCATCACCATCAAAAAGTCGATGTTGGCCCGAATAACAACTCCCATTATTCTGACACGGGTTAGGAACACAACGATCGTTAATAGACCAATCTGTTTAAATATGAAGATATAATTGATTTGATAATTTATAGATGAAAAGACAATAGAATGTTACTTATTTAGATGTTTCTGGACATCATTAAGGAAGAGAAATGTATTTATTTTAAACATTGTGGTTTCGATCTGTCGACTGCCACAGTTAAAAAAAAAATAAAAAATAAAAAAAAAATAGCATAGGTATTTCAATTGACAAAATGTTATTTTGTCAATTGAAACCCCTTATTTCTTATAATTGACCTGTAGGCCTATAGTCTGATTTTTCATTCATTTTTATTTTTTCAAAAAAGGGTTTCAAAATGCCCGACACAATGAAATGCATATGCTATGTTTTACATTCTTGGCATGTTTTGTGCCAAGAATACCATAAGTGCCATATGTACTCTGTATATAAGTCGACCATCATTATTCTTATTTAAGATTTTGTTTTGTTATATCTTTCAGCAAGTGTAAAACTCCGAAAAAAATTAGTACAAGTCAACGTGATTCAATATTTCAAGGTTGATTTGTTCAACTGCAGAATTCATACTATCTGATCTTTTAGCAAGAATTTTAATTAAGCTTGCTACCATCGGACATGAAAAAAACATCATTGTGGACAGCTACTTCAATATACAAAAAACGCTGGTTTATGCACGCTAACACACAAACGATATTGGAAGTAACGCAAGCTCACGTTATATTTCTGAGAATTACATTAATAATTTAAATGCCGAGATTATCGCGTCACCGTTACGATCAAAACCAACAGACAGCAGAAATATAAAACTAGGAGAGGCCTAGGACATAGATATTATACCTCCATTGATAGGCCTAGGCTTTGGCTTACTCAGAAAAATTACGGAGTAAAATTAAAAATCGAAAACAGGCAATTTTTATGAATTTTTGTTAGGCCTAATTATATCTTTTTTACAGTTTGTCTTTAAAACTATCATTTCTTATATCGTTTTAGTATTAAGATTATAAATTAAAACTGTCTAGGACGACAGACAGATATCGGTCTACAGTCTTCAGTGTTAGCGAAATACAAAAAAAAATATTGAACTTCATATTAGTACCTTTATCTGATATAAATGTGAGCAGTTGTCCTAGGCCTATATGTTATCTATTTTAATATTGAATTATCTGGAACTTTGGTGGAACAGTATCCATTGTATGTGTTGAGAAACGTTTCAAAAAAAGCAAAAACAATTTTCTCCAGCTAGCAGTTACATGCACTGCTCTCACCCCTTTCTACCGATGAAACACATGTTTTGATGCGGCACAAACCTAGACTCTATTCTATTTCAATGTTGATTAATCTCGAAGTTTAGTGTAAAAGAATACCTGTATATTTATTATATATGATTATCAGGCTCTTTAAAAAAGGTATTTTATTGTATACTGTAAAATATTGTTTTCTCCGTGTTTTCTCTAGATTGCTGTTCAATGTATTGCTTTCACCCCTTTTCAAACAGCGAAGCACATGTTTTGTTGTGTCGTTGATTAACCATGGACTCTACCATTTCATATGGGTTAATGTCTCTTAACATATTATAATATTTCATTCTTTAAATTGCTTTTTCTATCCACTGATTTATTGTCTATAATTTGTTCCGATATAATAGTTGGGAATAACCTTGCATTTAAAATATATTATGGTAGGCCTATATCAAAAATAAGTGTACAATAGGCCTATTATTTGTAGTCCTATTCATAATAAAGTACAGTGACCGCCAATAAATACTCAACATATACGATGAATATCAGAATTTAGTGCAGTAGGCTAAGCTAGGGTGGCATTATTTTTTCCCCATAAAATATTTTCATTCATTCTCTGTAGGTCATTTTGAAAACAGACACTAAATAAAAGTATTGTGTTTAGATCAGATTATCATACAAGCATATACAAGCAACTGTTGTACACACACAGTAGATCTTGATCACATTAGGCCTATGTTCATGTAAAAAACTGTTTACGCTTAATTTATGTTCTACTGAATGAGCTGTTCTTGTTTGATTTTTAATTTCTGTTTGTCACTTCCTTGTTGTCTTTATTGTAATTAATTTATTTGTATCGTACCAAATCCATTTTCAAATATATATAACAAATATAAAATATAATTGAAAATGAGACTAAAATAATAAATACAAGATTTAATTGCACACAAAAATTCAGAGACTGATATTTTCTTAGTTTATCCTATGCTTTTCCATGGTAACGTCGAGTCGTTATCACTGGGTGCCCGTACAAAGGGTATGGCTATGCATAACTCGGCCCGCAGCAAGATCAATGACCCTTAATAGTCAATTTCCATAGCAGCAGAACTGTGGGACTGTTCCTATAAATAGTTCTTGAAGAAGCAGGTACTGGCATTAAATTGCATTTATCCTGTCACTACGAATTTATTCCTCCATGCTCATGGCAACAACATGAGTTTGGCCTGGTTATAATACTGGGCGGCATACAAAGGGTTTGAGCTATGCATAACTCGGCCGGCAGCAAGATCAATCGGACACGTACACTTTGATCCAGTCTGTATTTCCATAGCAGCAGAGCGTGGGAATGTTCCTATGAATAGTTCTAGAAAAAGCAATATACTGGCATTAATAAATTGCGTTTATCCCGTCAATATTCATAGCAAAAACATGAGTTTGGCCTCATTATAATACAGTATAAAAGTGTATAGGAAATTTCAGTGGGTTTTGAGTCTTGGTATTCGACATTTCGGTTTTAAATTTTACAGAATAGCTCAATAACAAATGACAGGATATGGTATTAAAATTAATTCATAATAATGAATGAAACTTATGACAAAACATAGAAAAGGGACTTGTCGATAAATTACAGTACATCAAAATCACGAGATAAACCGACGCAAACAAGTTGGAATCGTCCAACATTTTTGATCAGTATCTTGAACCACTCGTCGGCAACGCGAAGAGATTATAATCCCCAACCACGCGTTGTAGACGGGTATACGCGTTACTTTATTTTTGAGGCTCCCTAAATCAACAAACTCTAGAATAAGCTTGAATTTGAACTAAAGTATTAGGCCATGGGGTGAAAATCTTAACGTTCAGTCCCGTTCCGAAATTTTCCTAATACTTTCACTCATTATGATAATTATTATAATAATATTTAAAAGCACCAAAAAAAAGTTCGACCGTCAGAACTTCTGCAAATACGAGAAAATGACGTTTAAACTTACGAAATCGAAAGTTCTTTGCGCTAGATTAGCACACAACATTTTGTATACGTCACTGTACTCGTTCGAATATTGTATTTTTGATACGTAGTTTATTATTTGCGAACTTCATATTACTGCTTTAGAAACAAATTTAAAAATTATAATTAGATATAGTTTGAATTTTAATTACAGAATAATATTTTTTAGACTACTATTAAATTGATTTTGTTACAATAACTTCACGTGTTGTGGTACAGCCAACAACAGTAAACAACAACATGGCGACTAGCGGTGGACAGTTTGTCGGTGTTGTAATAAAGTGTTGTTTTCACCGCGAAGAAATTGCTAATGAAACTCCAATTCTAGTTACAGCAACCAGATTCTTGAAGATTGTTACTTGTAACAAATTATGGATAGTTTTAGACAGTCATAACCGAACTGTAGCTGACAAACTTGTGTCTTAACTAGCCTAGGATGTGCCTCTTGTGTCTTGGTTGGAATGGATAAGGGAAAGACATACGATTACGAGGATGTGATAAGACTTTCACCCTGTTTGCTATCGTCGTTACATCGACACGAAATCGATAGCAATGATAAGTTATCATTACCGAGTGTAGTGTAGTCCCGTCAGTACCTTACCCAGACACATTGTACAATGTATTAAAAATATTCTTTAAAAAAATGGTGCTGACTGTGCAGGCCCTACCCCACTTTTCCTTAGCTTCGTGAGTGGATTTTCCGTACGATTGAAAATCGTAACGGTACTGGGTTTGGTCTACAGGAGTTCGTGCTTCGAACAGGTTATTGCATTCATAGAAAAAGCCTTTTGATGGAGAAAGTGTACCTTTTTAGCAAAAGTTTGCCTATGTCTCTTATACACATCTAGATGTGTATAAGAGACAGGTATGGAGAATGTTGCTATTTTACTTACAAGGCCTAGCTTCTTGATTATGAATGATTGGCATATGTTGTACAAAAATTTCTCTCAATGCAATAATTCTTCAACTTTGATTTATTGTTTAGATTACAATTTACAAATAGGCCTAGGCTATTTGTTGGTTTGAATATGACCAGCATATTTTATTTCATAAATTAAAGTTTACGAAGTCATAGGCCTAGAGGCCTAGATACAATTAGAAAACTTTCATGTAATATTAATAATTTTATCATTCATTTACAGGCGAAATTAACATATTATAGCCGACGATTCACAAACCTACTCTGCTGTCTCTTATACACATCTAGATGTGTAAATTTCATAAGCATAGGGCCTAGGCTTAGCTATGTATACAGTAATTTAATTTTACAGTAGTTTAGAACGATATCAGGAGTGGGGGTGGTAGCAGTGGCCTACTAGGACTACAATTTATTTGAAGCTATCTTGGGTCCGATCGTCCATACCAGTTGGGCCCAATCGTCTGCCACCCGAAGTTTTCATTACGATCGTCGATGATCAAGAACGTAACCATCTAGGCCCTAGGCTAGGCTTAGATTGCTCTGCTACGTATACTACCACCGCATAAGAAAGAAAGCAACCCACGCGGTGCATTCTTAAATTGTACACACATTATTAAAATGTATTAGACGATAACACGATATCACTGACTGAACGATCTACCACCCTCGCATCGTAGTAACTACACTGTACTGACGAACTAGCGGCCTAGCTTAGGCCAATGTTTTTGTGGAAAGTTAGATAGTCGTTATGTACCCGACAGTCGACTGCCTTTCTATCTTCACTTGTCTTCAATCTGTATTCAAAGGGTACATTGCTGCATAGCCAACTGTCGGGGATATGGTACCTTCATACGACGGGTATACGACTACTCCATAAAGATAATAATAAAAATACTAGAGCGCTAACCGCAATGTATTCCATGTTCGAAATACGCAGAACTGTGTGGGTACCATCCAAGATGGCTGCCATAGATTTAGCCAATCAAATTTCGCTAAGCATCATCGTTTGCAATTGCGCCCTCAATTTACTCAGAGGGTTCAATACAGCTAGCTACCCGTATGTTTGAAACTCGAGCGTTGCGGTGTTTGGGTGTAATGTACACGATTTTAATTTTCATTCCTTGGTGCTTTATTTTTGAACAAGATGCTCCACTTGGCCTCGTTTTGGCTACAATAGTTTAATAATTTGTTATTACCATTACTCATTATCATTAATGAAATAATAGTCAGTCAGAGGGCTTATTAATATGTAATAATATGTATACTAAGCCTGAAGGTGGCGCTTTACTACGACGGCCATCTTGGATGGTACACATACATAACTCTGCATTGCTGCGCCATCTTGTCAACACTCACATATTACTTATATTACATATTACTTATATTACATATTAGACATATTACTTAACTATTGTAGGCCTAAATTTTTTATAATGAAAAAATCGGAACGGAATTCGTTTTCTAGACGTCTTTTGAGCTTCACCCCATGGCCTATATGTGTAGCAGACTTAAACCAGTTTTTAATTAAAGAAATTATGGTTTGTATCTTAAACTCAGTGTATTTTGTAAGTCTACAGGAGTTGAATATTAAAAGCCATTTATATTTTACAAAAGGAGCTGACACCAACTGAAGACCAGTTAGAACTTCGACCAATTGAAGACCATTTGGAACTTGGATCAATTAAGACCAGTTGGAATTGGGACCAGTTGGAATGGAACTGACACCAGTTGAAGACCAGTTGAATTGTTCAAAACACAACACCCAACTGGTTCCAGTTCCAACTGGTCCAGCTGGAGTTGGGACCAGTTGGAACTGGGACCACAGTTGAATCGTCCAAAAACACAACCCGTAACTGGTTCCAGTTCCAACTGGTCTAACTGAATTTTTACCTGGAAGCCATCAGGGCCATAATGAAAGCACCATGATCACAATGAAGGCGCCGTTATCTTTAAAAAGCGCCGTAATGCCATTCATTTTCAACCAATCGCAGGTTCAGGATGACGCTAACAGGGTCATAATGAAAGCGCCATTAACTTTTTACAAAAAAGCACCGTGATCCAGAGCCGTAGATAGAGAGAGTTTGGCCAACTCGGTTTCAATCACGTGATTTACACCGGCCATGTTGTCACCAAAACAAAACAACGCCATAGGGTAGGAAGTTAGCAGTAGTATTATAGATGATTAATGCTATAATTATAAGGTGAAATACCGTTATGTTGGGTTTGGGGTTGATGCAATCGATCCAACAAAGAATCAAAAATGTATTAATTTCCTTAAATTCCGAAAAGAAGGAGGATTTGGGATTTTATTTTAACTTTGCAATGCGATCGAAAAATCTCGCTATCCACGTACGTAGTAAATTATAAGGCATGTACCGCCGTCCGCCCCACTTCGAGGTAATATATATACACCTACTACTACTAGGCCTAGACAGGCCTAAATTTTGGTACTTCTTCGGCCGAACACCTTAAGGTAGTACTTAAATCGGCTTAATTACGATGATAAAAAAAAAGGGAAGGATTTTCAAGCAGCAATGATTTATAAAAAGATGCAATGTTGCACTTTGCTGTTAAATTATATAACTAAATTTCCAGAAAGCTACATGAAGAATCAGTCAAAGGTAGCTTAAATTATAATTAAAAATAAAAATTGAATCCTCCAATAAAAGCGAAAATTTGTCCAAGGAGTCCTGTGCTATGCAAACCTGCCCAATTGTGCTTTACAAATCAATTAATTGTGCAACTATTAAAGATTTTAAAGATAAAAATATATTTTAAAGATATAGGCCTAATTGTATTATATATTGATTGTTTTAATACATATTTTAAATCAAAATGTTTAAATGTTTTACAAATTACAAATCAAAATTTCAATGAATAGTAATAAATAATAAATAATAATAATAATAATAATAAATAATAATACAGTAATAATGATAATATTATAACTCACTAATATTATAAACAAAGTGTGGAGAATGCTGCTATTTTACTTACAAGGCCTAGCTTCTTGATTATGAATGATTAGGCATATGTTGTACAAAAATTTCTCTCAATGCAATAATTCTTCAACTTTGATTTATTGTTTAGATTACAATTTACAAATAGGCCTAGGCTATTTGTATTGGTTTGAAGATGCCCAGCATATTATTTCATAAATTAAAGTTTACGAAGTCATAGGCCTAAAGGCCTAGATACAATTATAAAACTTTCATGTTATTAATATTTTTATCATTCATTTACAGGCGAAATTAACATATTATCGCCGACGATTCACAAACCTACTCTGTCTGCACAACCAACCTTTCTCCTCTGCAGTGTTGACTCTTAGGAGCCTCATGCTATAAAGGAGGCTGCTACTAGCATTGCAACTAGGTATAGGCCTAGGCCTACTGTAGATGATAGATTTTCAAAACAAAAAGATAATCTTAACGAAAAAAAAATAAAGAATCGTCCTCACTTTATCTTCTTGAAATAATACAGCACGTCACTGATTAATTAATTCCATAGTTAGGTAAATATGATTATGTATGATATTTACAATGACATGTTAAAATCCCATAATTGAATTGTCCTCATGAACAGAGTAATGAAAGAAAGTTTATGCAGCATCAGTGTTTTATAAAATTTTATAAAGCTATACGCGCGCACGCTGTTTGGTGACAACATGGCGCCCATGCGCCAAGTTGGCCAAACTCTCTCTATCTACGGCTCTGCCGTGATCATAAAAGCGCCTTAATCATAATGAAAGAGCTGTAATCATAATAAAAATGCCGTAATCATAATTAAAGTGCCGTCATACTATTCACCTTTTAACCAATCACAGGCTTAGAATTACGGCAACAAGGTCATAATGATTACGGCGTTAACTTGTTCGATAAAAGCTTTAATGTGATGAGTAACTAAATCCTAAATTATTATTATTTTAAAAACATTAAAATCATTAAAACATTATTATTATTATTATTATTATTATTTAAAAACAATAAAATCATCAAAACATTATTATTATTATTATTCTTATTATTATTATTATTATTATCATTTAAAAAAATTAAAATCCTTAAAACATTATTTTCATCACGATTGAGAGGAAAAAAAAATGTGGCTCCTTGTTTTTCTGATCTTGGTCTTCGTTTTGTAGACACCCATTTATAGGGTGTCTATAATGAAGACCCTTGTATTTCTTGATATTCCTCATTATTCTGATAAAATTAATGAAATAGGTACAGTACTTGGCAACTGTTTTATGATGATTTTGAAATAATTTCTATAAGATAATTGATAAATTGGAGGTCTTCGTTTTTCGGGTCTTCGGTCTTCATTTTTCGGGTCTTCGGTCTTCGTTTTGTAGACACCCATATAGGGTGTCTATAAAACGAAGACCTTTGAAAATTTCACAAACAGATGGCCAAACAAATTTTGATTTTGTGACAGCTTGGCGTATTATCATCAAAATAAAAGAGAAAAAATAGGGGTCTTGTTTTTGGGTCTTCGGTCTTCGTTTTATAGACACCCCTTGGCTAGGCCTATAAAAAAGATGAATAAAAACCGTCCGAGACTGGGGGGGGGGGAGGCTAAGTATTTATGGGTGTAACTATAGCACGCAGCGTTATCTGAGGGCCGAGGGCCAGAGGCAGGTCGAGAAGGCAAAAAGACGAGATTTGTTAACGGCAAGCTCTATATTAATAATATGCTGTATAATGAAAATATCAGTGAGCCTACTACCAGTACACATACACCTATCCTATTGACCAGAATGAGTCAACCAAATCGGATTATTCTAGAAAAAACCTTGCAAGATATTCATCCGAACCCTATTATTAACTTACAGGATGGTTAACGTTATCTACGAGTTGGGTGTTTGAATGTGACAGGGTGGTCGTCACATTGTATATTGTATTAATTTATCAAATAATGATATTGTTGGTCTTGTTGAGACCCTTTTGCAAGGGAAAACAACAAATCTAATTTACAAAGAAATGTTCGAAGTGGTTTGGGTGGTGTTCCTATTCTTGCCTATACATCGTTCCAGATTTATTTGTAATTACCTGTATTTTATCTAGAGAAAGGGCTATTTGATTGAAATTTATAAATATTACAAATAATGAAAATTTTATTTTGCTGCTACTATCTATCTCCTCCAGAAAATTAATCAAGGGGTGGTAATTCGGAATAATTATTTAACCTCCTTCTTTCGGATATTTATAGGTTTCAAAATTTGCGGAGATTTCATAGAGGGAGTGAATGAGATTTAGCTACATGATGTTGTTGATTATTTGGTAAATTCAAATGGCAAATCCTTCATTGATGTTTTACGTGTTGTATCAATGGCAGATCCACCGTCCGCAATAACTTTACAAAAGGGTGATTCTGTTACGATACGATACGATTTATTGGGTTCACTTTCAGATCAGTGCACCCATTTACAATATAAAATATAAACAAAGGAAAGCGAAAGACAGTTCAAAAACAACAAATGGATAAATAGTACAACAAAAACAAAACCAAAAAAGTTTTACCCTTTATTTGTATATCTAACAAATTGTTTAACTATAATTAAGAAATTAAACTGAATGAAACACACTGAGCTGCACAAAAACCTGTACTTCGTAGTCGTGTGAAATTACCGGAACGTGGATTATTTATTTATATTATTTATTTATTAATTTCCTTTTTCTACGGACCAGGGCAGAATCAAATTCAAATTCAATATACTATTACAGGTGCTTGTACAGCTCATTGCGCTTCATCCAAGCAATATAAAGGTATTTTTTACAATATTTGTCGAAGATAAAACTTGCATCATTGTAATCAGAATCAACCAAATTGTATTTAAGGGGAAATTTCTTATGGATAGACAGGTCATCAAGAAAAAGATGGTGTCCAAAATTTGATAAACTTGAAGTAAAAACATAGCCCAAAATATATCAAGGTTGTTTAAGTTCATTTTTAAGTTCTTCCTGGAAAGTTGTATCCCTAATATTGTTAAATTAATACAGCACTCAAAAACAAAGTTATTTACTATTTCTTTACAACCACTTTTACATAATTTGCAAAGACCTGTGTTTTAAGTTTCCCAGGCTTCTTTGCGACCTTCTAAATCAAACGAGTTTGATCGGGCTTTAAATCAAAGAGTTACTTCTGAAAAGTTAAATTTGTCAGGGAGGTATGACTCAAAATTTGGTTCAGATTTATATCTGATGTAGTCATTAAGTGACGACTTCCTTTGAGCATAATCAAACCAGTTCTATTTATCATGTATATTATTCGTTTCTTTAAAACCTATAGTCAGTGTATATGATAAGTTAAGATTGAAACTAATAAATTACAATTACTGAGACTTCTTGTAATATATAACCATTGCCATTATGAAATATCATAAACTTAAATACAGCCTGAAGGTAGCCATGGCCACCTACAGTACCGGACAGTTTTATTGCAAAAATTCAACGCATTCAACCCGTTGCGTTTTCGTTGACAACGCGTTGGCGTTTTCGTTGGCGTTGTCGTTGAAACTGTTGACATCGTTGAGAGCTCAGA
>NW_022689412.1:150056-156100 GCF_011630105.1 Anneissia japonica | reverse complement strand
TACTATACAAACAATACTTCGGTGTCCAAAATCAACGAATGTTGTTTATTGATAATATTTGATAACGTTGCTGCTAGATAAGTTAGGGCGTTGAATTAACTATCACCAATTATTGACACGCGAACACGGCATCGTTAAATAAACAATGTACTCTCAACGTTCATTTCAACGCAACGCAACTCAACGCAAACGCAACGCAACGACAACGGGTAAAACGCGTTGGGATTTTTGCAATACAACTGGCCGGTACTGTATGATCTTTCATGTTTTTAAGTCTATTAAAGTATGCAATTCTAATGTTTGTCTGGATGGATTTAATACATAATTCTTTACAAGATCACCATAAAGGGCCTTTTTGTCAACATTTCTTGGGGATTTTAGTAAAAATCTCGCCATTTGGTATTGAAGGTTTTCAATACGGTCAATGGATGTTTTACTGTTGGTAAATCAGACAATACGTAGTTAATTGTGGGAAGACCGATTGTCTTCCAAAGTAGGTCACCGTAAAACATTCTATTAAAATCTTCTTGTTCCTTATTGATCTTATATAGCCAATAATTATATTTCCTTTTTCGATTACTTTATCAATATGGTGGTTGTCTAATACAAATCTAGAGATAAACACACCTAGATATTTATAGTTGTTTGTTTCTTTTATGTATTTATCACCAAGATTCCATATCCTGTATTTGTTAATACGCTGTCCTGTTATAAGGACAGACGACCTATCGTAGTTAAAAGCCATCTTCCATTTTTGGACGAAATGACTTGCAGCAGCATTCAATAATAATTCTAAGTCGTTTTCACTATTTCCACATAAAATTACATCGTGTCCCCAAAAGAGGCTACCAATTATTACATTAAGAATTTCGACCCCAAGATTTTGCTTTTGATTAATTTATTTAGTTCATTGATATACATTGTAAAAATAATGGGAGACAGCGAACATCCTTGTTTTTTTCACCTTTTGGGATATTAAATATCTGTTTCGAAGCTCCCAAATACTACTTTTCCTTTAACATATTTATATAAATGTTTTATTATTTTAAGTAGGATACCTTTTATTACTAATTTTTCAATTACAATAAATAGATGATCTCTCCAGACAGTGTCAAAAGCCTTCCTAAAATCAGGGAACAGTGAAATTGTAATTTCACTGTTCCCTGCTACAACATTAAGCCTCATTAAGATATGATTATCAGTATAAAAAAAAAAATTAAACTCCTTTAAATTATAGTCTTTAAACTATATTTCTACAAGCAAACATCAATTTGGTTCAGGCTTCTATGCCTCTGTATCAGTATTATTTATTCAATGACAAATTCAAACGGTCAGCCTTCAACAATAACTTCAGATTGCTTCAAAGCAAGGTAATTCATCAGAAGGACGCACATCTCGGGACATCAAAGGTTATAACTCTGGCATCGACATTCTAGGCGCACGTGTGTCCCTACACGCTGAACGTCTCAAAAACCAAAGCAACCAGACCATAAACCGTCACCGTACGTGACGATTTACCCACGCGCGTGTTAGTTGCCATGATAATCGCGCGTCGTGCGGTGATTACAAAGGACTAATGATATTTTGTACTAACATTAGACTGAAATATATTCTTCATTTCAACATTAATTTTACCAAAATTGTGGTGAATTGTCGTTCATGAGACTCACTTCGCAGTAAAAATTAATAAATGTCCTGTATATACTCAAATGTTCGTTTTCGGCACCTTTATGCCAACATTGTCAAAATGACAGATTAATATTACATAAGAACATGAAATTTTATAAAATTCGTAAAATTTAAATTGCTATAACTTTTCATTTTCTTGGTCAATTTTCACAAATCAAATTGCAGTTTATTGAAGTATTTAACAAGCTCGCGGTAAAAAAAAATCAGATGTAACACTAACAGACATTACGAAGTACCCAAAATTAATAAAATAAAAACTAACACCATAAAACGAATGGCACGCATAGACTAATAATTGACGGCTGTACTCGCAACTAGTACCGGATTGTCGATGCCACAGTAGAGATCAAAGGACTGTACGCACGCGCTATGTTCGAGAGCGGAGATGTGCGTCTTTCTGTTGAATTACCTTGTTCAAAGTGAACAGAGGGTGCACATCACTTAAAATTACCTAAGATCAGGGGCCAGATTTATCAAACTAGAAATCAGCTTAAATTCGTCTTAAGTCCATTTTTTTTTCTTAAAGTCAAACTTATCCATATTGCTTAGCTTAAAAATTGCTTAAAATTAGAAAGTCAATTGTACGTTGGCACCATCTAAGGACAATTTAGACCGGGAGCCCAGGGGTGTCAGCATAGCTGGAAAGTTAACCAATTTCTGTGTATATAGTAATGTTCTTTATGCCTGTCTATGTAGGAGAATGGGCATCTGCCGGTCCCATTGTGGTGGGTGTGGTCAGGAGGGGCATAAAAAGGGCCTCAAAAATTGAGCTAGATAAACTTGTGAATTAACCCAATGAAACCTATCAGAATATATTCGGCATAGTTCAAGATAACATGAATGGTCAATGCCAGACATTTCCAGTGGTGGGGGGTGCGTGCCAGACGCAAAAAACCGGTACCCCAAAATTAAGCTAGATCAGCTTGTGAGTTAACCCGATAAAACCTACTGGAAAATGTTGGGCATAGTACCAGGTATCAGGAATGGTCCCTGCCAGACATTTTTAATGGTGGGGTATACCTGCCAGACACCCCAAAATACCCCGCCCAAAAGATTAAGCTAGCTCAGCTTGTCAGTTAACTCGATGAAACCTACTGGAAAATGTTGGGCATAGTACCAGGTATCAAGAATGGTCCCCGCCAGACATTTTTAATGGTGGGGTATATCTGCCAGACACCCCTAAATACCCCGCCCCCGAAAATTGACCTAGATCAGCTTGTGAGTTAACCCGATAAAACCTACTGGAAAATGTTCGGCATAGTACCAGGTATCATGAGTGGCCACTGCCAGACATTTTTAATGGTGGGGTGTACCCGCCAGACACCCCCTTATACCCTGACCCCACCCCCCCCCCAAAAAAAATCAAGATTATCTAGTGAGTTAACCTGTGGAATGTTACATGACATGACATGTTATTGTTATATGTAACATGAGTGACCACAATGACAGTCAAACATTTGTGGTGGAGTTAACCCGAGGAAACATATTGGAAAATGTTTAGCATAGTACCAGTGGCCACTGCCAAACATTTATAGTGGTGGGGTGTACCCACCAGACATCCCCTTATTCCCTACCACGAGAATTGACGTAGATTATGTAATGAGTTAACCTGATGAAACTTACTGTAAAATTTCATTGTAGTCCAAGTTATTATGAATGGCCACCACCAGATAATTCTGATGTAGGGTGTGTCTGTCAGACACCCCCTTATTAAAAAATAACCTAGATTATCTAGTATTATCTAGTAAGTTAATGTGATGAAAGTAACTGTGAAGTGTTCGGCATTGTGGTGGGCACAGTGATAGAAAACCCCTAGTCTTTTACGGCCGACATTGATCACCTGTAAAAAGTAATATTAAAACTGAGAATCAAATGACATAAAAGCACTGCATGAAGGTTTTTGCAAGCACACTTGAAACATCAAAGCTAGGTTTCGGCCCTCTCTGTTAAATCGAAGATTCACTTTGGCCCTCCGATTGATGTTTATGCCCACCCCTACTCAAATAAGAGTCTATTATACTGCAAGGATGGAAGTGTAGGTTAATAAGGGTGGCTGGAGAGCCATGAAATTAGCTTCAGACTGGATGGAAAAAGTACTAATACTATATAGTAATACTATATACCGTAATCTTTTATTATTTTTAGTAGTCAATATTACAACAGTTTAACAATGAGATTCTATACAGGATTTAAAATTTATAAATGCCAAATAATCAGTAAAGTAAATTTCCCGACAATTAAAAATCGTAATAGTACTGGGTTTAGGAGTTCGTGCTTCAAAGAACAGGTTATTCCATCCGTAAAAGCCTTTTGATGAAGAAAGTGTACCTTTTTAGGAAGGGTTGCCTAAGTTAAAACTCACTCGGGCTATATGAAATTAATTATAATCTTGAATTGTTAATCTTATTGTAAGGAATACTACAGTAACTTCAAATTTAATTTTAATTACAAGTTGAATTATATAAAATTCAAATTAAATGTTGTAAGTATAGTTTGCCTATTTGCCTAATTTGGTTTAGAAAAAACTTTTTTATTACCGGAATGTTAAAATTGCCTTATTTGCTCACTTGGTAGTGCTTAATAAGAACAAATAAGGCAAGTTTAACATTCCTGTAATAAAAAAGTTTTTAGATTTGTTTAAAGCAAATTAGGCAAATAGGCAAACTATATACTTACGACATTTAATTTGAATTTTGTACAATTCAACTTAAAGTTAAGTTACTGTAGTATTCCTTACATTAAGATTAACAATTCAAGCTTATAATTAATTTCATATAGTCCGAATGAGTTTCAACCGAGGCAACTCTTCCTAAAAAGGAACACTTTCTTTATCAAAAGGTTTCTACGAATGGAATAAACCCAGTTCCATTACAATTTTTATTTGTACTGGAAATCTACTCGTACTGAATATTGGGCATTCATAAACTTTCAATCCTGTATAGAATCTCATTGTTAAGCTGTTGTAATATTGACTACTAAAAATAATAAAAGATTATATAGTATTGTATGATAGGCCTACATTTTGCAAATTCAGGGGTGTAGTTATGGGGGAGGGAGAGGAGGTGGAGTCACCCAGCCTTGAAGTTTTCCATCCAGTCTAAACCTAATTTCATGGCTCTCAACCCACCCTTATTAACCCTACACTTCTATCCTTAAAATCTACTCATATTATTTAGAGTAGGGGTGGGCATAAAAATCAATTGGAGGGCCAAAGTAAATTTTCGATTTAACACAGATGGACGAAAACTACCTTTGATGTTTCAAATGTGCTTCCAAAAAACTTCATGCAGTGCTCAGTTTAATACTACTTTTTACAGGTGATCAGTGTCGGGACGTAAACGACTAGAGGTTTTCTATCACTTTGCCCACCACAATTCCGAACATTTCACGGTTACTTGCATCACGTTAACTTACTAGATTCTAGGTCAATTTTGGGGCGGGGAATAAGGGGTGTCTGGCAGACATACCCCACCATCAGAATTGTCTGACGATGGCCATTCATAATAACTTTATACAATGAACATCTTACACAGTAAGTTTCATCAGGTTAACTCATTACGGTACCTAATCTAGGTCAATTCTGGTGGTAGGGAATAAGGGGATGTCTGGTGGGTACACCCTACCACTATAAATGTTCGGCAGTGGCCACTGGTACTATGCTAAACGATATCTTTCATCGGGTTAACTCCACCACAAATGTTTGATTGTCATTGGGGTCACTCATGTTACATGTAACGTGTCATGTCATGTAACATTCATCAGGTGAACTCACTAGATAATCTTTTTTTTCTTTTTGGGGGGGTTGGGAGGGGGCAGGGCATAAGCTGTCTCTTATACACATCTAGATGTGTATAAGAGACAGCAGCTGTAGGGGGCGTCCCATTTTTCGTATTCCCACCATGCCTTTCGGTGGAACACTTTTTTTGTGTGGAGAACTCTATCTTGTAATGTATTTCTAGTATCTTTGTTTATACGTAGACTAGAACAGCTGTGTAGGCTAGAATTAGCGTCGCGGTTCGCTCAGTTCAAGACTTGTTTATTTACCTACGTGAAGAGGGATGCTATCGTGCATGCGCTAGCGATCGCCGTAAGAATAGCATTGGGAGCTATCTTCAAGATGTGTATAAGAGACAGATGTACAGGGCGCCCTTCTGTTGCTAAGTATATCCAGACGCAAAAGGCGCTCTTCCTTTTCCACTAATGAAGGAAAACTTGTTCACTAAGAATGCGCCTGGCCATGCGATTCTGCGCTGTATTGTTGTTTTATTCTTTACTGATTCATGATTATGCTTTAATTGTTTTGTGTATTATTTGGATAATAGCAACGATTTCTACCGCCACCAAGGAGGTTATGT
>NW_022689412.1:146589-148454 GCF_011630105.1 Anneissia japonica | reverse complement strand
TCTTGATTGATTGTCTCCCACCTGTGAGTATGTTATAGCTAAATCAATTCTCTTTAAGACGTGTCTCTTTATTTTTCATTTTGATCACGTCATCATGGTCAAAAAGAATGAATTTTTGGAGCCCTTTTATCTCTCATTCTTCAAAGATGTACACAAATAGAACAAAGTGAGGGCGGCAGACTGTATTTCGACGCTATCAGACTAATATATATAGGTTATATGAATGGAAAGTTCGTGTGGCATTACTGACTAACAGGCGGTTTTAAATAAACTTGACAATGTTTAATTTCGTGTGCTATTACTGTACACGCACACATGGAGACGTGCTTGTCTGTTAAAATTTGAAAATTCTCCATATTACTATTCAGATAGTTTAAAGAACGTTTCGAGTCATTTTCGACATTTCAAAACTTTCCATAATTTACCCGCCGTACCTTCATTTCCACGCACACAGCACATACTAAAGCTGGAAATTACTCGTTGTTACATATTTTGTGTTTCTAACAGTCAGGAGTCACTCTTTGTGACATTACCGTGCTCACGGGCATCAAGACGTGCGTGTACGCATGCGTAAGTCTTTTAAAATGCTCTAAATTATTCATTTTTTTAAAAGTAATTACAGCATATGTTAGCATATTATGAAACTTTTCAATCAGCACCGCGCACGCTTCCTGAGGGTCAAAGTACGGCAGATCATCGAATTCGTCCTCAGTGACGAGTTCAAATCTAGTTAAGATAGGATTATCAGTATAAAAAAAAAAGAAATTAAACTCCTTTAAATTATACTCTTATATAAACTATAATCCTACAAGCAAACATCAATTTGGTTCAGGCTTCTATACCTCTGTATCAGTATTATTTATTCAATGACAAATTCAGACGGTCAGCCTTCAACAATAACTTCAGATTGCTTCGAAGTGAATAGAAGGCGCACATCACTTAAAATTACCTAAGATCAGGTACGATGGTAATTTTTCCAGTAATTAGAAGGATTATGATTAAAAGAACTATAAAAATAATAAGTAACACCATTGAAGTTAATGACTAAAGGCCAACTCAGACAGCGTCGTACGACGCAATCGCGTCGGGTCTGTGTGAGTTAAACGCAGACGCGATGGTGTGCGTGGGGGGCAGTCGCGGCTTAGTCCTATTAGTTTTTAAAATGTTCTCATTGGGGAGGGGGATAATCTGAACCCCGGCTCAGGCACTCCTCGGATGGCGTTAAGCGCTGAAGTGCAACTTTTGTCCGCCTATCGAGGCCTTTGCCCTGCCGTCGGACAAATTCTAGGTTCACCACTGATTCTGATAACGAAACTAAAATCATCAATGCTTATAAAGTCAGACAATGTACAACCGCATGTAATGTACACTTTAAATATAGGCTCCCTCCCCATCTTTATAATGTAAAGTAGTCTTGTGATGAGGCCCACCTCGAAAAGAAGCCCATGGGTTTCTCATCAAGATACCATCGAGAAATTAGGTACCGGTACCAGACCTAAATTCTCGTTTAAGTGGTAATTTTAGTTATTGTCGATAAAATGAGTTTCACTCTCATTTTGTGGCCCTTATAGTACAGTGCATAAATATTTCCTTTGCTTGAAACTAACGACTGATCGTTATTAATGAGGTAAACTTGTATTTGGAACAAACTGCCAAAATTAAAGTGTTTTAAATCGTTGGCCTTGTTCTTTACATTTACAATAATAAAATCAGCATTAATAAAAATTATATCAAAATAATATTAATAAAAAGGAATAACATAAAAAAGATATGAACAATAATACTGATTTATAGGCATATGTATATTAAAAAAAATAAAAATAAAAATTTTAAAATATATATGTTAAAATTATATACATATATGT
>NW_022689412.1:139223-146474 GCF_011630105.1 Anneissia japonica | reverse complement strand
GGCTGTCGTAGTGTTAATAAACAGTTCTTGCAGCACAGGTTCCAAGATGTAACATTGTTTATTGATAGCAATTTTATCATTTATTTTAAACAAACAGTCCAGTACGACCAGACAATTATGTAAAGGTTGCTAAAATTAGGCCTACCTCGGATCAATCATGCTTCGAAATTGCGTTTTTATTACATACCATACCGTCAACCATGCGCTCAATCAACCCCACAACGCAACCGCTAGCTAGCTACTGTAGTTAAATTGACACGATATTTACTTCCTTTATTTTGACGAAGTTTCAGTTGATTTTCGTTATCTTCTGGCCAATAAAATTCTCAAATATAAATTACAAAGTCTTGTTATGTTGTTATTGTTGTGCTTTGAAGATAATGAAAATAATTATTTAAATTAAAACTTCTCCACTGATAACTCAAGTCACATTGTACCATTTTCATGTTGTACGAACAGTGACGTGCGTGAACCCATCGACGCTCGAGAGCACATTGTTCGTCGGAAGTACTTCCCTATATAATATATTCAAACTACAGTAGTAATAGTACCATAAAATATATCTCGATGATTAAATACTATGTACGTTAAATTAAACTGCACATTATATATTTACTAACATCGTGAATGATATTATAAAAAACAAAACACGACAACAGTTATTTCTGGCTCTTTTTCTTTATTGTCTGTAAAAAAAAAGAAATATTTCATTTGACTGGCGCGTCAGCTGACCTTTTTGGAACGTTGCCAACTAGTCGGCACCAGCAGGCATTGATTGGGGGTAATCTGACATCAAGTGATATGCTTTTTATTCTTAATTATAAATAAAGAACGTTATTTTACATCAAGCTGTATTAAACTCCGTTATTAAAACAAACAGTGACACTGGTCTGTTACTAACCACATTGTTATTATTATTATTATTATTATTATTATTATTATTATTATTTATTATCATTATTATTACTATTGTTATTATTAATATTATTATTATTAGACATTAATTATAATAGGCATACTGTATGATGAAGTTATAATAATAATAATTATTTATTTATTTTTATTATTACAGTATTATTATTAATTATTATTATTATTATTATTATTATTATTATTATTATTGGTTTGTTTTAGTTAATAATACAAAAGATTCACAAATAGATACAAATCGTAATATGAATAAATCTCGATACTTTATTATATCAAGAAATGTAATGCAAAAAAACCCCCCAAAAAACAAGTGATAATCATTGCACAGTAATAAGATAGTTAAACGATTTAAATAAATGCCATGTATTATTACATTTTCTCACCACGGCTACTACCAGTGCCTGGAAACGCCATAATGGCTGAGATTTCCCATTACTTTTTGGCAGCGCAGCCGCACATCGGACGTTATCTCTGGGAAAAAAATACGTCATTTTGCTTGTCAACTTTTGATCTGATATTATTCTTATGGTAGTAGGAATTTTCTTCTTTTAAATACTGATGACAAATCATGTACAAATTATTACGATTTCTACAGATCACGTTGTCTATTGTTTACCGTAATTTGAAGCAGAACAACCTGCAAAGCGATCCAATACTAAATGGAAGTATAGAAATCACTACCTTGCCGAATTAAGGCTACTGTAGTCATGCTAGACCGCATTTACTCCGCTTTTTACTCACAGCTTTCCAACATTTGCCACGAGGTTAACCTTTAACACACTTTACTGTGTTCTGATTGGCGCGCACTCTGACGTCTAATGCTGGCTAAGTTTTATTTTCCATTGGGTTTTCCATGTGACATTCGGTAATTTTACAGTTAATTCTCCTTTATATTTATTATTTACTAAATCAAGACTACAAAATATTATTTGATGAACAATCTTTTCACATGTGTGTATTGCCACTGAGGACATCGTTTTTTGACATTTTAAATGAGGTAAAATAATTGTAAATGAAAAATAAGCTAGGCCTTGGCTAATTAATTAAAATAAATAATACAGCAGTACAAACAAGCTCCTGTCGTGGACAGCGAGTGGAAGAGGAGACTCCCATGAAGTCAAGTGTACGTTTTTCTTATTGAAAAACAGTTCCATACTTAAAATTAACGGTCTAAACTCGTGTTTGCCATTCACAAATTATCAAACAATACATTGTTTATTCCAGTAAGCTGCAGCAGTCTTTCTGCACATACAAATAAACAACATGCTTTTGCTTCGTGTAGGTTCGCTTCGCGTAGCCTTGCTTAGATTGTTTATATCAGGCTACGAAGCCTGCGCGCAGGTTAGATTGTTTATATCAGGCTACGATGTATCTACGAAGCCTGCGCGCAGGTAAAAGTGCAATATTTCACGACTGTACTGTATGTTATTCGTTTCTTATTATTTCTTATACACAAAGGCGGTTTCGATTTTTTATCTATGATATCATAATTGATATACATATAGTCTTATACAGTATATATATATTTAAATGAACATATATTTATATAAAATATTTAATATGTCTATATATATTTAAATATATATATAAAATATAATATACATATATATATATATGATTATATCGTTATCATTGTCATCATATCGCTTATTGTCATTATTATTTCTATTATACTTTTTTATATTGTTATTATTAATATTATTTTTATAAATGCATTTTGCATTATTGTTAATTGGATTTAAATTTAAAGAAAAACAAAGCAATGACATAAAACACTTTAGTTTTGACTTAAATATTCAGTACACAGTAAATTGGGGTCGAGTTAACTTGGGGCCAAGTTGACTACTTGGGGTCGAGTTAACTTGGGGCCAAGTTGACTACTTGGGGCCGAGTTGACTTGGGGCTGAGTTGACATGGGGCGAGTTGACATGGAGCCGATTTGACTTGGGGCCGAGATGACTGGGGCCGAGTTGACTCGAATTCGCCCAATAACAATGTACAGTAAATATATGCATTTTCTCCCCTACTGATACTATGCATTGATACCTTATCACACAATGTAGTATGGTACAAACAATATTTGGCTATACCTTAAATATGTATCTATTTGTCTGTTATAATACATGTATAAATTTTACTTAATGATGTACATAAATTGTTATAAAGATCATCATAGTGTAGTAACACAGGGAGTTGTTCAGTGTTGTGGCTCTATAACAGCTCCCTGGGTAAATGCTAAAATATTGGATTATACCTTACAGCTAATGTCAACTTTTTAATGTTGAAAACCAAATTCAGATAAACACATGTTGTCACAGCAAATCAAACTGTACATAGTCACTTTATTCATTAAAAAAACTTGACAGTGTCCATGTTAGCTCATAATCATTGATCACAGACTAGCTATACTTGTGTTGCCCATACATCATACTAGCTCATGTTCAGTATCATCACTTAACAATAGTAAATTCCATAGTAGCTAGCTTATTATAATAATTGATTAATTATCAAATATACTATACAACTGGTTACTAACTTAGTAGTGCCCATATTAAATCCAAATGATAAAACAAGAATTATACTGAAATAGCAACCATGTTAGCTCAATAAATAACAAAGCACATTTATGTTGTGCCAGACTTACTTTAGATGGTGCCAATGTTAACTCAAATCCAGTGGCAGCTATAGGTACACACATTGAAGTGGTACCCATAGGAAAATATTACCAGCATACTATTTAAAAGTGGTGCAGATATTCATAAATTATTAATTATATATTATAATTATAATATTCATTAGTTACTACTAAACACACTTAACTGGTGCCCAACTTACTAGAGTAGTGCCCATGTTATCTATAATCAATTATTATCAATTTATTGTAGCAAATTAGTGCCAGAATTAACCAATATTCATTGATTATTACTAAACACACTTAACTGGTGCTCAACTTGTTTAAGTAGTGCCTAACTTATCTATAATCAATTATTATCAATTTATTTTAGTAAATTAGTGCCAGAGTTAGCTAATATAAATTGATTACTACTATAAAACACACTTAACTGGTGCCCAATACTAAAGTAGTGCCCAAGTTATCTATAATCAATTATTATCAATATATTTTAGTAAATTAGTGCCAGAGTTAGTGCCAATATACATTGGTTACTACTAAACATACTAACTGGTGCCCTACTTACTAAAGTAGTGCCCACATTATCCATAATCAATTACTATGATCAATGTATTTTAGTAAATTAGTGCCAGAATTAGCTAACATTAATTGATTATTACAAAACACGCTTAACTGGTGCCCAACTTACTAAAGTAGTGCCCATGTTATCTTTCATCAATTATTATCAATTTATTTTAGCAAAAAATTAGTGCCAGAGTTAGCCAATATTCATTGGTTACTACTAAACACACTTAACTGGTGCCCAACTTACTAAAGTAGAGCCCATGTTATCTATAATCAATTATTATCAATTTATTTTAGCAAATTAGTGCATCGTGTACATTACACCCATACACCGCAACGCTCGTGTTTCAAAATACGGGTAACTAGCTGTACTGAACTTTCTGTGTAAATTGAGGGCGCAATTGAAAATGATAGTGCTCAGGGGAAATTTGATTGGCTGAATCTATGGCAGCCATCTTGGATGGTACACACACACAACTCTGCGTATTTCGAACATCGAATACATTGCTGTTAGCGATCTAGTATTCTTATTATATCTCTATGGGCGGAAGTCGTGCCCAACGTAGGCGGCGCCCTTCTTTTTAACCATGCAAGTGTCCTATACTTCGTGCCCAACGTACAGGGCGCCCTTCTGTTGCAAAGTATATCCCATAGAGCTATTAAACAACTAGAGTGCTGACAAGATAGCGGAGCAATGCAGAGTTGTGTATGTGTACCATCCAAGATGGCTGCCGTAGGAAAGCGCCACCTTCAGGCTTAGTATACATATTATTACCATAAATAAGCCCTCTGACTAAATATGATTTCATTAATAATTAGTATTGATAATGACAAATTATTAAACTGTCGTAGCCAAAAAGAGGCCAAGTAGAGCATCTTATTCAAATATTAAAAAGAATTAAAATCGTGTACATTACACCCATACACCGCAACGCTCGAGTTTCAAAATACGGGTAACTATCTGTACTGAACTTTCTGTGTAAATTTAGGGTGCAATTGAAAATGATAGTGCTCAGGGGAAATTTGATTGGCTGAATCTATGGCAGCCATCTTGGATGGTACACACACACAGCTCTGCGTATTTCGAACATCGAATACATTGCTGTTAGCGGTCTAGTATTCTTATTATATCTCTATGAAATATCCAGACGCAAAAGGCGCCCTTCCTTTTCCACTAATGGAGGAAAACTTTTTCACTAAGAGTGCGTCCGGCCATGTGATTCTGCGCTGTATTGTTGTTTTATTCTTTAATGATTCATGATTATGCTTTAATTGTTTTGTGTATTATTTGGATAATAGCAACGATTTCTACCGCCACCAAGGAGGTAATGTATTCACCGATGTCACTGTCTGGGTGTCTATTCTAGTTTGTTTTTATATCTAGTATCTTTGTTGAGAATTGATAATAAAATACACAACGACTTGGTAACGAAAGTTTGACACAAGTTTTTTTAGATCCAGCTGTAGGGGGCGTCCACCATGCATTTCGGTGGAACACGGTGGAACACTTTTTTTGTGTGGAGAACTCTATCTTGTATTTCTAGTATCTTTAATGAATATTTATATATACCATCGTCATTAATTATTCATGACCTGACGGAACTGGTGCCCATGGGCCATATAACACTTACCTTTCTTAACGGATAACTACGAGACCAACCATGTTCTACAACACCCGACACCCCGTAGGCCCTATTCTAAACTTCAACATAATTGATCTTTCTTTTATTTATTAAGTTGCATAATTATTAAAACAACATCGTAACTGATTAACAATAATTTTAACAATATATGATAACCTGCAATTTCTATACAGTAGCCATAAACAATGAAATCATAGATTAATTTGAAAGGTCTCAGCATGGACCTATTAATAAGATTATTAATAGGTCCATGGTCTCAGCCTGCATTCGACGGCCTAAGTGGCACCTAACTAAAGCAAGGTGACCTACATTAAGATGACAGTTCAACACGAAGTTAGGCTTCGGATGAAGGATGCCATCAAAACAAAAAAACGTCCCTAAATACACATAACCTCATCTAGCCTAACAATATTCACATGAGTTTACTCCTGTATAATACGATATTAACAATGATTATGTTCATATTTACATACCTCCTGACGAAATGCTGTATTTTTAATCATTCAACAACACCAATTACAAGAGTCCTACTTCTCTCTCTGTCGCTCTCCGTTCTCCTCCCCACAATTAGTCCACCAGAAATACGGATTTGAAGCACAAAAGTTGGTCATAATTGCAACAAAACGCTTTTTTTTTATGAATATATATAGTTAAATTTTATATCTACAACATGCAAAAAGTTTACCAAAATATACCCACGGGAAAGGTGATTTTTATAGCAAAGAAAACTGAACTATTTCACTGGGCTTATACGCCCTGCCTAGGATGTGTGTGCTGTGCCTTGGTTACGAAGTGCTTTAATTTGATTTGCCGCTGACGCTTTTGATTGGTTAACATACCTTCAACAGTCTGCGCGTACTCATTTACGCAACACACGTATGCAAGTACGTCCCAGAATGTAAACACGGAAGTTGTTAGATATTATACTGAATGAACTTTAATATGGTTGGCAATGGTGGTGGGTGGTTGACCGCTCTGACCATACCGTACACCGCTCGCGATTTTTTTTCCGTACGAAACATTTACATGAAACTCCACTCGGGCCGTCTCGGCTGAATCGACCCGAAAATCTCATTGCAGAATTTAGGAGGTCATAAGGTCATTAACAGATAAACGTCTACAGAACAACTTCTGAGAGAACGTCGCTGTCTAATTTTTAAAAATACATCGATGTTACCATGTTAATACCAATGGGTCGTTTAAAATGACATATAATAATTGATTAAGCTGCACGAGTAATGAAAAGTGTTATTTTAACTTGAGTTACATACTATGACAATTTTAATTTTTTAGTTAGGCCTGGGTTTTGCATAATTACCTAGGCCTACTAAAAACGCTTTCTGGGAATCTTAGGCCAAAGGCTGTCTCTTATCCACATCTAGATGTGTATAAGAGACAGGTTGAAGGTATGTTAACCAATCAAAAGCGTCAGCGGCAAATCAAATTAAAGCGCTTCGTAACCAAGGCACAGCACACACATCC